>NW_007252731.1:152012-282869 GCF_000164805.1 Carlito syrichta
TGGAGTACAGTGGCTGCTCCCAGCCACCACAGCCTCAACCTGCTGGGTTCCGGCGATCCTTCCGCCTCAGCCTTCCAAGTAGCTGGAACTACAGGCATGTGCTACCACGCCCGGCTAATTTTTTTTTGGATTTATTGTAGAGAAGAGGTCTCGCTGCCCAGGTGAATCTCAAACCCGCAGGTTCAGACAATTCACTCACCTCAGCCTCCCAAAGGCACAGGGTTACAGGCTGAGCCATCGAGCCTGGCTAGGAGTTTTTCTTTTATGCCTACTTTGTTTAGGTGAATTATTATATTTCTGGGAGTTGATCTTCTCATTTGTTGTCTTGCAGGGGTTCAGGAATCGCTTGTGTTTGAATTTTCACATCACTGAGGACATGAGGGAAGTTTTCTTCAATAATCTCATGGAATGTTTGTTCCAAGGTGGCCTCTGTTTCTCTTTCTGTTTCAGGAAGGTCAATTACTCTTAAATTTGGTCTCTTGAAGTAATCGCTCATCTCTTAAAGGTTTTGTTCTGTCTTTTTGAACTTCTTTTCTATGTTTTTGACAGTTTGGGTTAGTTCTGTATTTTGGTCCTCAAGCTCTGAAATTCTTTCTCCTGCTTGGTTAATTCTGCTTTCCATGCTTATCAGTTTGTTATTTATTTCATTCACAATATTCTTTATTACTATTATCTCAGTTATCAACTCCTTCCTAGTTTCTTCTTGTCTCTCCTCAATTCTTTTTAATCTCTCCATTAATGTCTTGATATCTAGGTTTGTAGTTTGAGACTAGTCATTCTGATGGCTCTTCATTGTTTGCATTCTGAAGTCAGTTTTCTCAGTGTCTGCCCTCCCAGGGGTCTGGGAGAGATCCATATTCTTCTTTTGGTTTTTCTTCATTCGTGTAGATTTCTCTCTCTCTCCCCCTTTTCCTCCCCTTCTTTAATTCTGTTTTTCATGGGAGGTGGGATTGGTTTTACTTCTTTTGTTCAATCTCCTGTTCTTCCCTATGAGGGTCCTCTGGCTTTGTTCACTTTTGAGGCTGGAGTGTGGACTGGGGGCCATACTTCTTGCAGTTTTGAGGTTTAATTGAGGGGGAAGCTGTGATTCAGAATCTGTCTGCTGATCCCAGTATCCACCAACAGGTATATGGGCACACTGTTACCTATTTCCCACTGCCTTACAATCGGTCTGTGTAGCGGGGTGTAGGTTTGGGAGAAGGAGGGGTCAAGAGGAAGTTAGAAAGAGAGAAGAGTGAGAGCGAAAACAGACATACATACCAACTGGTGAGTGAAAAAGGGACACAAGGCCAGAAAAGAGTGAAAAACACACACAAACAAAATTCCCTAAAGCATACTGGTATTCACACAAAGACAGTCCAATAAAATCATGCCTTTTGATGCATTTTTCCCCAACTCAAACAGGTAGTCTAAAGCAAAAAACAAACAAAAGTGAGCAAAACAGTCAAAACAATGAAATCAAAAGTCAAAACAAGAAATCAGACTAGCTCTGGAATCTTTCCTGAATGTCCGAGGTCTCTTCAGCTCTGATCTCTAGCCACTCCCCTTTGCTTTCATTGCAGTCTTGCTACCTGAGAGGTCTGCAATGGCTGAGTTGCCTATATTTGATTCAGCATAGGGGTGGGGCTTTCGTCTCCTGTTTAGTGATATTACCTTAGAAGCCAAGGTGGAGGATGCTCATAGGTGGGCGGGGCAATGCAAATCTCTGTTTGGAAAATGGCCAAGATGGGCAGCTCCTCTTTCATGGATCCTTTCTCTCCACCTGTCCTTTCTCTCCACTCGTCCGGGTTCGTGGGCAATCCACTATGATGGGCTATGGTGGTGTGTCTCCCACGTCAGACACGGGAGATCAGTGACACAGCTGAGCACTGGATCTGGTGTGCACCAGTGGCCTGGGGTGATGGAGGAAGCTGGAAATTCCCTCTTCTGGAGCTGAGAGCTGAGAGTGGCTGATCATCACCTCCTCAAGATATACTGTTCCCTTATACAACAATAGGATCCCATACTGGGTGCCTCAGCCAGAGCGAGAGTGGGACTGGGGCTCCAAAGGGCAAGTGTTGAGTGGTGACAGTGGCTTTGGGCCCCACATGGGGCATTTCAGCCAGAAGTGGAGCTGGTATCTCTCAGGCACAGTGCCTAGAGCCTCCCTGGGTGATGGCAGCTTGAAATAGGACTAGGCAGGGGTCCAGAACCCAGGGTGGGGAGCTGTAACTCTGAGGAGTGAGCACCAGGCCACTGGGCTGGGAACCCAAACAGGGAGGGAGCTGGCAGTGACTGGGTGCCGGGCAGATCAGTGTAGTTAGCAAGGGAACCCAGATCTCCACAAGGTGGTATCCAAGGGCCTCCACAGGGTGAGATGTTGTAGCCCAGGAGGAAGCTGGGATCTCTGTATGACCAGGCCCTGGGGCTGCCTATGGTGGAGCAGCAGCAGCTGGGGGGCCACAAGAGCTGGCCTTGTGTGGGATGGAGGATCTCTGGGCCTCTGACTGGCATGGCTGGCGGTGGGCAGGGGGGTGGGAGAAGGAAAGTAAGAGTCTTTTTGGGATCTCACTTTTGGAGAATCTCACAGTTCCACCTATGCTGTCGCCATCTTACTGGAACTCCTTTCTTTTTCATTATTTAATGATCTTCTTTGCCTTTTTGAATTGTTTTTGGCTTAAAATCTGTTTTATCTGATGTAAACATAACTACTCCTGCTCACTTCTGGCTTTCATTTGCATGGACTATATTTTTCCTTCTCATTCAGTCTACATGTGTCTTTATAGATGAAGTCAATTTCTTGTGGGCAGCATATAGTTGGGTCATTTAAAAAATTAATTCAGTCAGTCTATACTTTTTAAATATAATTTTTTTTCTTTTTTATTGTTTATCATTGCAGTATGGTCATTTTTGTAGTAGTATTGTTTGAGTCCTTTCTCTTCCTCATTTATGTGTTTGTTCTACCAGTAAATTTTACACTTTAATGTGTTCTCATGATGTAGGTATCATCCTTTTTCTTGCAGGCATAGGACTCCTTATACATTTCTTGAAGGACCATTCTAGTTGATGATGAAGTCTTTCATTTTGCTTTTCTGAGGCAGTCTTAATTTCTCCTTCATTTATGAAGGATTACTTTGCTGAGGATAGTGTTCCTGATTGGTGTTTTTCTTTTCTTTCAGCACTTTGACTATATTATCCTATTATCTCCTGGCCTAGGTAGTTTCTGCTGTGAAAGCACGTTATAATGGGACTCCCTTATAGGTGACTAGAAATTTTCTCTTGCTATTTTTAGAATTCTCTTTGTCTTTGACTTTGGAAAGTTTGACTATAAAGTGCCACAGAGAAGACATTTTTGAATTGTATCTATCTAAAGATCTCTGAACTTTGCATATCTGGATGTCTAAATCTCTTGCTAGCCTTGAGAAGTTTTCAGCTATTATTTTGTTAAATAGGTTTTTCTATGCTGTAGGACTTGTCTTCATTTTCTGGAACACCTCAAATTTGAATATTTGATCACTTTATGTTGTTCCATATGCCACCATAAATCATTCTTCTTCTTATTTTTTGTCTGACTGTGCCATTTCAGAAGCTCTTTCTTTATGTTCTGAAATTATTTATTTTGTTACCTGATCTTGTCTATTGTTGAAGCTCTCAAGTATATTTTTTCATTCATTGAATTCTTTAGGTCCAGGAGTTATGCGTGATTCTTTTTTATAATATCTACTTCTTGGTGAGTTTCTCATTCATATCCCAAATTGCTTCTTCTTATTTCTTTATATTGTTTCTCTTTGTTCTCTTGTATCTTATTGAGATTCTTTGATATTATTATTTTGAATTCTTTTCAGGCATTTCATAAATTTATTTTTTTATTGAAATCTGTTGCTGGACAACTATTATTTTCCTTTTGAGGGATCATAAATCCTTAGTTTTCCATGTTTCTTGTGTCCTTCCTGCACACCTTCTGTAACAGTCACTTCTTCCAATTTTTTTGGATTAGCTTTCATGGGGGAAGACTTTTTCCTCTAGATATATTTATGGTTCTGGTTGGGTATAACACTTTGTTTTGATTCTGAGTTTGTGCAGTAGTGTAGACTCCATCTACCTTTTTGGACTGTGAACACCATCAGTAGTGCCTGTGTTTTCTCAGTGGCTTAGGCTGTATTTGCTTATGGAGGCTGTGGTAAGGTTTTTCAGGGGATGAGATGCCAGGTGGGCCAAAGGTGGTACATATAGATGTGTATCAGTAGTGGTGGTGGTAGCAGGTTACATGGGCTTGTCCTCAGGCTTCCAGTAGGAATGACCAAATGCCACCACTGGTGGACAGGACAAAGAAATCTTTAGGCCTTTGGATGGTATGCTTGGTGTTGTCAGCAGGGTTTTCAGGGTTTGTTAGGTCCCCTGTGATGCACACATGCATTCTGGGTGACTATCGGGGTAGAATAACCCCCAGGTAGTATGCTTGGGCACTTGTGTGGGGGAACTGTGACAGGCTGGACAGGCCTATCCTCAGGCACTCCTGGTGTATGTGGGTATAGGCTGTGGTGAGCAGGGTGGGGCAATCACTAGGCCCCATTTGGTGTGCTCAGGTGGCAGTGGCATTGGCAGCAGTGGACAGGAGAAATCAGTCCTCAGCATATGCAAGTGTGCTGTAGTTCAGCTACTGATGGGGACAAGGTTTCTCTAAGTGACAGGGGCTCCAGTTAGGCAGGTTTTACATTCTGAGTAACACTTAGTAAGACTTAGGTCTTTAGTCCTTGAGGGCAGTCTCTACAGTCTCTAACACCCTTTCCCTTATGTGCAGGGCATTGTTTGGGCTAGAGGGTAGAAGACCCTGCCATTTCATTGGTCCAACCTGCATCATGCCACTATAGCTCTCTGGGTGTACATAGGAAGATGTCATTGGGGCTCCAGAGATGTAGAGATACAGAAGCAGGATACAGACTGGCGAGCTTGTGCTCTTAAAATGGCACCATTCTGAAGCTGCCTGAGACTTGGAGGGTACATATGACCCAATGCGTGCCCCTTTTCTGAAGCAGTGCCATCACACAAACTCCAGGGAGCTACCTATACAAGTCTCAGAGCCCATGGAGGTTGAGAGGCTCTCATAGCTCATATTGTAAGAGTCCACAGTAAGAATGTGGACCACTGGGGATCTCTGACTTACTCTTTCTCCACCCTGGGAAGCCTTTCTGGGCTTCCTGCTGATCTTGTCAAGATCATCGACCTCACCTCCCACTCCTTGCATGCCTTGGGTGTTTTCTGTCATCCCTCTGCTGAATTCCAGTGTTCTCTCTTAGATATTCTATTTGAAGTATGATTATCCACTTGTTATTTTAGTTTCTCTTCATGAGGTGGCAGGTATCCAGTGCTTCTAGTTAACCCTCTTGAAGCCCCTCCAACAATAGCATTTTCTATCTGTTAGCTATTGTTTGAAGCTTTTTTATATGCATTAACTTATTTAATCTTCATAATAACCATATGAAGTGAGTACTTTCAATAACCCTATTTTCATGATGAATCTGGGGCATAGGCAACTTAAACTATTTGCCTCAAGGTAATATAGCCAGTAAATGGAAGAGCTGTAATAGGAACACAGGCCGACTGATTCCAGACCTCTTGTATTAAGCATGACACTCAACACAGGTGCTGCCTGGAGAGAAAGTGCACTAGTTTGCCTTGTCGGGCAACTCTCAATATATACGCGCTATTGAAGGACTATCCCCCAGTTCACTGGAGAATGGTAACTACAGAATGGTTTGTTTATTTTTATTTTATAACTGAACCACCCAATTTACCAATGAGTTAAAATCAGTCTACAAATTTTTAGCCTTTCAATACTTATGACACCTTAAACTAAGAACACATGCACTTGAATGAAAACATGTACTTTGCAAATGTTCTCAGCAGTTCTTTTTTTTTTTAAAAAACCACTACATTTAAAGATATTTCTATTATCTTTCCAATAAAACACCATTTAGACTACTGCATAAAATTGAGTTAGACATTCAAAATCAATGTAAAGGGCATGGTTTTTTCTCTACTGCCTTCTTGTGTCTTCTTCCCACAGCCTCACAAGCATGTCCAAGTCTCCCTTATAGAGAAAAGCTTCCATGGGTCCCAGCATCCCCACGGTCTGTTCACATCTATATATCCTTGCTTTTAAGTTTGAAATCTGAAATTCATTCTCATTCCTTAATCCACTACAATGTGCTTTTCTGTTCTAGTCTACTGAGATAAGTCCCTTGAATATTACCAATCCTGTTTAGTAACTTGATTGTAACAATCTTTTCTGGAGCCTTTCATTTTGCCTGCCCCATCCATAGTATTCAATGTTGTCTTCCAACCCAGTGCTCATCTTCCTTAGGCTATGTCATTTCTTGCCCTTTGAGTTTCTCCTATATTTCTTGTCTGTTTCTCTTACTCAGCCTGGCTCAAACACAGACACTGCCTTAAGCTCTTGTCCTTACCCCTCTTCTCTCTTCATCCTTTACTCTCACCCTGGGTAATCTCATTTCCATTCACACACCCAACGGTGACTTCTTTGTGGAAATGCCAAATATTGAAACTGTGAAGTCTTGACTTCTCTTCCAAGCACCAAGCCTTTGTTTCCATCTCCTTCCTAGTTATTTTTCTTTTGGTTTGCCTACAAATATTTCAAACTTAATTTGTCCAAACTGCAAACTATATTCCTGCCCCCAAATAATTTTCATATTTGTGCCTTCCCAAGCTGGAAATCTGAGATTGTTCCTGGCTTTTTCTGTCTCTTATTCTCTACTTCCAATAGTTTGTCAAATTTTATTGATCCTATTTTTAAAAACATTTTGGAATCAACCTGTTTTCTAGTTCTATTTCTATGGTAATAATTGAGGCCTTCCATTCAAAATTATTAAGTACCTATTATGTGCCAGACATTGGGCTAGGAAGACAAAGATAGATAAAGCTTTATTCTATATTAGAGGCTTTTCAGTTCAAAGAAGAGTATTGTCGGAAACAAGTTAAACTAGTGTGACAAGTGTTATAAGAGAAGAAAGTATACACACCATGTCCTGGGAGTGCAGAGATGGGAGAACAATTGCTAATTAGCATAGGGAATGAAATCAGATAATCAAATACATTGTAAAAACATATAATTACACAAGAAATGTTTTAGTTAACCAGTTTCACCATCAACTAGAGTTTTGTTTTAATGATATTTACTATTCTAAGTTCAATCTGCCTCTTCCTTCTGGCAGTGATAATTCGAGAATTAAAAAAATTTGCTTTTTCTGGGGTTCATGTGAAATTCAGAGACACTCTGGTTTTATACCATCACAACTAAAATTCAGGAAATTCTGTCATAAAAGAACCACTCAAAAAGTCATTATATATTTTACTAGAACCAGAAATGGGGAAAAAAAAGTATAGCAATGCTGAAAATGTTTTTTAAAGCTGCCATTCATTTTTAAAAAAACTTTAAAAAGATTTAATTGTCTTAGTGGTGGAAGATTAGTCTATTAGCTCAAAATTTCATTTTTAATCCATATATGCCTGTTTTCAGGGATTCAAATTATTAAAATTATTATTGTATGTCAAATAGTTAAATATTGGCAGTTTTATATGGTTTAACCTAAGAAATCTATAACCATTTTTTTGAACTTCTGGGAATCATAGAATTGAGAATGTGTATTATGATTTTTATTATAATCGAGGGGAGGCCATTTTTAGGAATTAGTTATCAATATTTTTTATTTTTATTTAATTCATTTTATTTTCTTATTCTAGAAGAAGGGTCTTGGCAAGGTATCATTTAGAAGCTCTCGCATGAGTAGTTCTTGGATTTGGAGTTCCCTAAGAGAGCTGTGGATGCTAGAGGTGGGAAGAACCAGTTCTCTCTTTTCAAAGACCCGAGGCCTAAGGGGGTGTGATGCCTCCAGCTTTGTTCTTTTTACTCAAAATTGTTTTGACTATTTGGTAATGTTATACCAATTTAAGGACTATCTTTTCCATTTTGTAAATGATGACATTGGAACTTTGATAAGAATTGAATTGAACCTGAAGATTGCTTTGGGAATTTTCACAATATTAATTTTCCTAATACTTGAACATGGGATACCTTTCCATTTATTTGTGCTTTCTTCAATTTCTTTAATCAGTGTTTAATAACTTAGTATGCAGGTCTTTCACCTCCGTGGTTAAATTTACACCTAAATGTTTTATTTTTTTGTTGCCACTGTACATGGAATTGTTTCCTTGATTTCTTATTAAGATAGGTACTAGTGAATAAAAATCCTACTGATATGTGATCTTTCTTACATGGGGAATCTAAAAAAGCTAAACTCAGAGAAGTAGATAGTAGAATTGTGATTACCAGAGGCCAGGAATGGAGAAAGGGAGGAAACAAAGAGTTGTTGACCAAAAGGTACAAAATTTCAGTTCAATAGGAGGAATACATTTTG
This sequence comes from Carlito syrichta, assembly GCF_000164805.1. NCBI lineage: Eukaryota > Metazoa > Chordata > Mammalia > Primates > Tarsiidae > Carlito > Carlito syrichta. The sequence goes on from NW_007252731.1 coordinate 160,427, forward strand.
AAATATCTTGCACAGCAGGAAGACTGCAATCAATAATAAAGCACTGCATATTTCAAAATAATTAAGAGAGTAAATGTCAAATGTTTTACCATAAAAGGTAACGTGAAGTGACAGATATGTTAATTAGTTTATTTTAATCATTTCATGTTGTATACATATATCAAAACATCATGTTTTACCCCATAAATGTATGCAATTAGGACCTGTCGATTAAAAAATAATACTAACAAAAGATAAAGGTAAGGCATCTAAGAATTAGAGATATTAATATACCTAATACTATTCAATTAACCATTCATACAGTGTGGACTACAGTTCTCTCTGTTTGTAGAAACTAAGAATATATACTAGAGATGAGGGAGAAAGTGAGAGAGTGAGAGAGAGGAATTTGGAGGATTTATGACAGTGTTAAAGAGTCAAACTTATTTCTGGGCAACATGACCTTTGTGATTTCTGTTAGTTCATGTTCTTCTGGCTGTGCTGATGAGGTTCTTCTGATGTAATCCCTCTAGGTCCACTGCCTTCCCATTGGTCTCCAGAACCCCAGATGAGCTGTTATATGGCAGGAGGAACAGGCACTTAAGGTTCCAGGAGTTATGATGAGACTTGATCTTATGTTCCAAGAGTTGGGAAACAGAAACACATTTCCTTTTTTAAAAAATTGTGTTTCTAATGTAAAATATTTAGTCATTTTGGCATTTATTCCTAAAGAGCCAGATAAAAGATTAAATGAAACAAACATTTCAGCTATTTTCCCATTTATAAGGTCCTCGGATGTGTGGGTTTTATTTACTTACTTATATGAAACTCAGTTTTTTGGTTTGCCAAAAAAAAAAAAATAATAATAATACAAAAGGGAGGGTATAATTTCTTAACCTAATACTGTGTTTCAGAATCTCTCTGGAACTAAATGATATTTTCAGACTTTATTTCATTAATAATAGAAAACTATTTGAAAATATAAGATTGCATAGAGCATAGGGACTTTTTCTAAAATTGTTAATCTACCATCAAGGTAAATATATTTATACATTTTTATTTATGAAAACCCAACAACCTTTGAAAACATCAATTTTATAAAACATATAAATCATATAAAAGAATATGAAACTAAAACGTAATTTACTAAGGAAAGTCACTCGTATTCTTGGTGCACTGGCAAAGTACTCACAATTCTCTTTGACCATTTCAAAGTCTGTTGTATCATGCTCTGGACGAGCTTTTAGATTTAAAAAAAAGTTGGCTAATTGACCTATTTTAAACTCTTCTCACTATGTCCCTAGCCTGAAAACCAGAGTGCTCCTCTAAAGAGCTGGATTTTTTTATGAGGTGTTAAATCAACATTGCCAAATGGGGCTTTGTGGAGCTCTCTGCAACCTCATAGTAGAGTGATGCCGGCTACTAGCTCATTTGTATATCTTTAATAGCCTATGATTAACCCTTCTTAAAAGGAAATGTGTGGGATGTATTGGTTATGTATAAATCATCATGCATAGAACACATTTTTATTTATACAGGACCGGGGCCAGGAATCCTTCTATGTCTCCATTTATATTTGTTCTTCAGACTTAAAAAATGTTGAGGACAGACTGCATGCATGGCATCTCTAGTAGTGATGCACTCTTGATACATTGATAAAGAAAAATGAGTGAACCAGCTTTGGTTTCCTTGTCTTTTTTTGGGGAAAAGGAGAATTGTGTTATTACTGTACTGCATACAATAATAATAGACTCTTATAGTCATATAGTATTTTCCAGTTCACAGTGTGCCTTTTCTCATATTTTTTTGTGTCATATAATCCCCACAGCCACCCTGAGAGCTGAGCAAACCTTTAGTTCATAGATGAAGAAAGCAGCACCCAAGAGAATCTGCTTGGAAATATGGAAAAACTGATCTTCAAGTCAATGTCCTATCCAGTACTTTCATTATAAGATGCTCACGATGTGGTCTCAGGTAGTATCAAAAACAAAGGTTTCAAAAACTTTAACTTGAAGCATTTTGTTAAGGGGGCCCTAGACTAAACGAGTGCTTCATTTTCTCATAACTGGGAGTTTAACAATGGAATTATCAGTCTATTAAAAATCTAGCCTGAAAATAGTATAAAAATGCACAGTGGAAGCAAAAAGGGTGTTTAAGCATCTAGCTCTTCTACAAGTAGATGGAGATGGAGGAGAACAAGAACTAAAGCAAAGATTGTAATAATTCCCAAGTGTCCTTTTAAAGGGTTTGGATTTGAAATACACTGAAGTCTGATTATAACACTGTCTTTGAGGTTTATACTTCAGTATCACCTTATAGGTGAAATCTTGACCTTTTTTGGATGAAGTCCCAATATCTGTAATTCAATGAGTGTATATAATACTAGCAATGGTCTAGTATCAAGGCTATGTCTACTTTTTCTATAAAATACCATGTTACTCCATCTGATAGTGTTTGCTAAATAAAGAGAAATAAATCCTTCTTGTTGTTATATGCACATCTGTGTGTGTGTCTTATCATTCCAAACTAAACTGTAAATTCTAAAAATTGGGGACTAAATTTTATATATACTAGCTACACAATAAATGTTATTAATAATTGACTTAGATTACTTGCATACAATTTGCTAAGTGCCTTCTAGATAAATATTTACTATGTATTCCATGTTGCTATACAATTGATCTTTTGTGCAATTTAAAAATAATTTCTATTAATGGGTTTTCACAATAGTTCTATAAACCCTTTTCGATATATAGAAAATCAACTCACTTAAGTAAAATGGATTTTAAATTCTGTGGTTATTAAATATTATGCATGTGCATGTGCAGAACATTAATGAATTTGTGACTTTACTAGTATGAAACCCACTATGATAACTTTTAGTTAAACATTCTAACTGTGAAATTTTGGGCAAATAACTATGGTGTTTAAGCCCCAGTGTCCTCAATAGCAAAATAGCAAGGATAGCTCATAAGAATGTTTTAAGAAGTAAAGGAAGCAATGCTCAATAATTGACATATAGTAAATTCTAACATATTTTATTTTAGTAAGATTATTTTTAATCAAGGATATTTCATGATGGATTCAAATGCTCATTCCAAATAAGATAATTTAAGATAAATTATATCCTTGAGTGGCACTTGAATTGCTTTCACCATTTTTTCCAATCTGAGTAAAAATGTTATAGATTTAATATTTCAACATAAAAATAGATATTAAAAAAGTTTGGGAAATGAAATAATACAACCAACTTGCATTTCTAATTGATTTTTTAATCATAATTTTAGATATTAGACCCTGTTTAAAGTTATTCTTTAAGTAAGAGGAAACTGCTTCCTTTGGTCTGTACAGTCCACTGATATTTGTTCCCTGCTGTCACTACTAGACAGTAGCAGATGGTTTCCTCAAAGATGACCTCAACACCTCCCATCCCACAAGTATCCTGCCTCATCTGAAAACACTTTAGGAGCCACAACAACTCTCAGATGCTAAATTGTGTTTTAGTACCGACATGAATCCCTTAGCCATCAAATGCTTATCACCCTTTAAGAGGCAAGTACTCCCATATTATATCAAATCACTAGTTGAGTGGTTTCTTTATTTGAGTGGTTTCTGACAGCTGCAGAAAAGAGAAGGGAAAGGAAAAGGTAGACAGATTTTGGGGAGCTCATACATAACACACCTATATAGTAGAGATTCCTAACTTTACTTAATTACAAGGGTTTGTTAAAAATACAATTACCCAGGCTCTTTCCCCGAAGTTTCTGAGCCAATAGGTCTAGAATGAAGTCCCAACTCTATATTCTTAATGAGTTTGTCAGATGATTCTTCTTACAGGCCGGTTTGTAAAGCACTGCATATAGAAACCTGCGAAACTACAAGAACAACTTCAAGGAATCATTCCTTTATTTTCTTCTCATTTTAGAAATATCAATTATCAAAGATGAACAGGAAGTAAAATAACCTATAATATAATTTCTCAGAATTAATATTGCTCTTAGCAACCCTTACTAATGGGGACTCGAACCAATCTGCATAGATTTAAATCCAGACTCCCCTACTACCAGTATGCTCTTGGGTAAGTTATTTAATTTTTGTGCATGTGTTGTGAGTCTTTTCTTTTTTAATTTATAAGGAAGCAATGATAATATTACCTCATAGGGTTTCTTTGAGGAGTAAATGAGTTAATACATGTAAAAGTCTTAGAATAGTTACTGGAACTCATAGTAAGTGTCCAAATAACGTTGACCATTTTAATGAATAATTTAAGAATTATTAATAGTAGCATTCTCACTGCTACTACATTGTGGCGGTGATGTGCTTTTTCCTCACCAAAATTCGTGTTGAAATGTGAGCCCCAATATGGCAGTGTGGGCAGTGGGGCCTAATGAGGAGGTGTTTGAGTCACTGGAGTGGATCCCTCATGACCAGAGTAGTTCCTTCCTGAGTCGGGGAGTGGGTTCTCACTCTCATAGAAATGGATTAGTTCTTGAGAGAGCATGTTAAAAAGAGTCTTGCATCCTCGGTTTCTCTCTCCTGCTTCCTCTCTTACCACGTGATCTTTTTGCACAAGCCTGCTCTCCTTCCACTTTCTGCCATGAGCAGAAGCAGCATAGGGAAACCCTAATCAGATGTAGTTACCCAATCTTGAACGTTCCAGCCACCAGAATTGAGAGCCAAATAAACTTCTTTTCTTTATAAATCACCTAACCTCAGGCATTCTATTATGGCAGCACAAATTGAACTAAGATAGATTAGATTTTTCAGAGATGACAACAATACCTCCTGTCTCACATGTTCATCCACAATTGTTATCTTACCACTCTCCACAAAGATGAAGAGGAGAGTTCAATTTCTTTCCTCTTGAATTTGGGTAGGCTTTCACTGTTTGACCCAGAGAGTATGGTGAAATGGTGACTTCTGACTTTAGGTCATAAAAAAGTGATACCACTTCTGCCTGTTTGTTGAAATACTCATGCTTGGAGTCCTGAATTGTCATGTAAGAATCTGATTACTCTGAGGCCACTAGGCTGAGAAGAAGCCAAGTCACCTGGGGGAGGCTGCCTGTAGGCAGTCCTACTGTTTAATTCATCCCATCAAGTGATGTGAGTGAAGGTGTCTCTAGGTGATCTTAGCCTCATGCTGTTGAGTCATCTACAGCTTTCATGTCTTCCCAGCCGAGGTCTCAGACATCATGGAAAAGCAATAAACCATTCCTGTTATGGTCTGTCCAAATTCTTCACCCATGGAATCTGTGAGCATAATAACATGGTTGCTATTTTAAGCCCACAACATTTGGGGGTAGTTTGTTTTGTAGCAGCAGTCACTGGAATATATATATCTTTCCAACTCTGTGAATGTCCTGACTATCCCTGTCTTGTTTACTACTCAGTCTTTGTCACCTAGCGCATAGTAGCCTTCAACTATTTGTTGAACAATGTAACATACATTACTTTAAACAATTTTATATGGTGGGTAGCTAGATAGCTTTCTATTATTCTCAATTATTGTACTTATCACTGAGAGTAAATCCCTGGGAATAGAATTGCTGGATCATAGACTTTTGTAAATGATTTTAAACACTTGATTGTTATTGCCTACAAATCATCATCCAGAGACAACCTATTAAAGTTAAACCATCAATGTGTACCATCATTGTGTACCATCAGTGTGTACTAACATGTACTAAATAAGTGCACAGGACTGATTTATAAACCAGAATAATGACTCTTTTTTTTTTTTTAACAGACTGCCAGTAGATGAACTTTAAAATAGAAGACTTGCTAGCCTCATTGGTCTCCACTGACTTGTCCAAGACAAGCTGTGTCAAGATTTTCTGGAAACCTGGCTTATGTGTTCTTGTATTAAGGCAAGATGTTAACAAGCACAATAAGCTTCATTTTCTTTAGCCAGACTTATAAATTCTCTGGTATTTCTCAGAATTCTGATGTTAACATTTCAGAATTTGGGGGCATAATTGCTATAGCATCTACTTTTACCAGAGCCGTGTGACAGTTTCTGAATTGAATACATCCCATCCATCATTTAACCAACGGGCAAGATGTAGTGTAGAGGCCAAAGTTAAGGGCCTAGTAGCAGTAAACAGTGCTTAGCTGCCTGAATTCTCGAAATCAACTGCTTATTAGCATTGACAGGGTTTAGAACATGATACCCCAGGATACTGCACTTCGGAGCTGAGAAACAGCAGAAGCAGGAAGGTCTCTCTGACCTTCTCCTACCATTTTCCCCTTAGTCAGGCCATAAAACAATTCTCTGACCTCACTCTGAAGTATTTCATAAGATCCTCATCCCAGAGGAGTCCTCCCTATACCCCTTGGGAAGGAATCTTCTTATCTCTGAATACACAGGAACACAGGGAAGAATCTGAACAAACAGGCCTTGCTAAGATCCCCCCAATTTATTGCCATTAGAACATGTTATTTTATCTATCACCCATACTTCTATATGATTGCTCATTCTTCACCAAATCAAAGCATACAAATATTCAGATTTTCTGTTTCTTGGGTCTTCATTTCTGAAAATTTCTGTGTCATGTAAAATTGTGTTAAATAATCTCTTCTAATCTTCCTTTTGTTGTAGGGGTCTCAGCCATGAACCAGCTTTGTCTCCCCTATAACCTCATAGCCATATTAATAATATATGTGCTTTCATATATAGTGACCACTAGCTGACTTTTGATCTTTGGATAGAACTTATATTTTATAGCAGAGCATACATTACTTAGTATAATTTGTTTGGTTGTCAAAAACCTTTAAAACCACCAAAGCAGATGTTTGAAAATGTAGATGTGTAAGAGGGGAGGGGTTTTATGTATATTTGTTCCAACAGCGAAGAACAAATTAAATTATTACAGGCATAAACTTTTTTTTTTTTTTTGAGTTGGAGTCTTACTCCATCGCCCAGACTGGAGTGCAGTGGCCGCTCCCGGCCACCGCAGCCTCGACCTGCTGGGCTCCAGCGATCCTTCTGCCTCAGCCTTCCAAGTAGCTGGAACTACAGGTGCATGCTACCACACCCGGCTAATTTTTTGACTTATTGTAGAGATGAGGTCTCACCAAGTTGCCCAAGCGGGTCTCGAGCCCACGGGCTCAGTCTATTCACTCACCTCAGCCTCCCAAGGCGCGGGATGACAGGCTGAGCCGAGCCTGGCTAGGCATAAACTTTTAACAAAAGGAAGTGGATTACTTTTGTCAAGTCTAAGGTATTTTGAAAACACTTCTTCCCACCCCATTCACTGAAGAGTCAGCATAATAGAGCACAAAAAGAGGGGATACATTACAGTGGGGTGATCCTGGACAGTTCCCAGATATCTGTGAGCCTCACCTGTAAAATTGGGACACTTAACTCATGGAATTTCATGAGGATTAAATGTGTTAACACATGAAAGTTTCAATCACAAGGGATGGTGCACAAGTGTTCAATAAATGTTAGTGGAATCCAAATTTATCTTTCTTGATACCTGTCACTGGCTTTCAAAATTAGGGCATTATCTTCCCTGAATACGACTGTAAACATTATCATTCTAGGTTTTTCTAGCCACTAGATAGTTCAACGTTTTGCTGATCTATAATTTTCTCTAGTGTCATGTGAGATGATGCCTTTCTTTATACTGGCTGAGTCACTGATATGTAGAATGGGGGGCACCAGGTTTGGAAACCACCTCATAAAGACAACTTACTAGAGAAATGATGACTCCCATCTGCTTTGTCTTATTTTAGTGTCAGCTCCAGAAGGTGACTTTTTCTAATTTCATCCTTAACAGCTTTATAAGTTTATGTCTTAGCGATCTTAAGATTTACATTGTATATTTAATCTTAAAATTATATCTTTTAGAACTTGTAAATTTCTATGAATTGATAATACCCACAAGTAAAAATATAATTACAATCATATTATTGGAAGTCAATTTAGAATTCATTTGGTTATAATTTCCATAATATTGATTAGGAAACTGAAGTCCAAATAGGTCAAAGGACTACAGGGAGAAACAGAAGAAAACTAGTAGTTATCTAACAAAATACGTTTACTCTATATATATGGAGGCCCAAGGATTCATTATGATAAAATACAAAGACTAGCTCTTGAAATCATGTTTCCCAGTTCAGTGCTTTTTCCAATGATGTCTCTCTGGTTTTATAAATTGTAGACATATTACAAAATTAGTAATAAAAAATTTAGGTACCTAATTGCTAAGTGAGAAAAGACTCACATTAGGTTTAAATAAGGTCCCTGTGAAAACAGTGGGCAAGATTTAGAGAGTTTGCTATAAGATCTTTTAAAGTTAAGACGCTTGGAATTGGAACGTAAGGTGAGTTTACAGTGACAAATCTTCAGGTGATCTCAATAATCTTTATGTTCTTTGTATACTTTTCATTTTGTCATGAGTCTTAATCCAAACAAAGTCACTAGAATAACAAAAGAATGAAGTAAGTCCCTGGATAGATTTGAAGCTCAATTTGTTTCCTTATATGGATAAACTATATTGAAGCTCACATCTGTCTTTGGACAAAAAAAACATTAAAACGTGCCTGAAATGTTGGTAAAAGTTCAATTCACTTATTTTCACACACAAAAAATTGACATTGTCTCGCTTGCATAGGTACTAAAAGCAGGTATGTATTTAATGCAAAGTTTATACCTTTCTTCCTTTTTCTCGAAGTGAATGATTTCTAAATTTTTATTATTATTCTTCTTAGTTCTCCTAACAAAATGCTACCACATCAGAACAACTTACATGCCGACCTTTGTCAACTTAGTAACAAGCCGGACAGAATATACTGTAAACTTTTTGCTAAGACCTCATCCTCGGTTAAAATTAACTGATTTCTTTATTATCTCATATATTTGTTATTCATCTTTTGGTTGTAGAATTTTATCATAAAACTGAGAGCAACATACTAATTGTTTCACTTCAGCAGTTCTTATGAATCTCTATCCTAGTTCACTTCCTCAATTTAAAAAAGTGAATGAGACAAGTGCTCCTTTTTTAGATGCTAATTTTAACAACCATCTAAGACTAAAAGGGCTCTGAAATTTTGAAAGGGCTGAGAATTCTCCAGAGGTGTTTAGACACAATTATATATTTATTCTATTCTTTATATACAGATGCTTCTCAACTTACGATGGAATTATGTCCCGATAACCCTATCGTAAACTGAAAACATCATAAACCAAAAATGTATTTAATATACCCAACCTACTGAATATCATAGTTTAGCCTAGCCTACCTTTAATGAGCTCAGAACACTACATTAGCCTATAGTTTGGCAAAATCATTTAACATAAAGCCTGTTTTATAATAAAATGTTGAATATCTCATGTAATTTATTGAATACTTACTGAATGGGAAAAACAGAATGGTTGTATGGGTACTTGGAGTATGGCTTATCTTGAATGCTTATTACTTTTATACTATTGTAAAGTCAAAAAATTGTAAGTCAAGGATTCTATAAAGGTGAGTAGACACAGTCATTTATTTATTCTTTGTAGTAGAAGGTTAAGAAAAGAGAAGAAGAACAAGAAGACTATTTTCCAAAGAACGTTTGCCATTAGAGTGCTGCCAAAGAACTACCTGCAAAGCTGGAAATATTGTTCAACTGTTTGGACTCTGCTCCAGGTCTCCTTAGACTTACTCCTCTCCTGGTTACCGCTGATGTTTGTTGTTAGTTGCCTGGGGGTGGCGAAAGGGATTGTGATGAGGAAAGGGGATAGAAAAGAGAAGTCCTTTCTTTGCAAAACGGGAAGCTCCCATTCAATATATCCATTCTATGCATGAAAGGAAATAACTTAGAAGACCACCAGGAGTGCTCTCAGGATATTGAAAGGAATCACTGATTTTTTTCTAGTAGAAAAATCCCTATATCTTTAAAATTGTCTGGTGATTTTCATTTAGGTGGCCAGGTGTAGGAAACTAGACCTATCTGTTTCTATTATCCCAAGATGTCATATAAAGATATACAAAAAGGGCAACCTCTTCAGGTCCCCTCTGACTGTGGAAGCTTTTCTGTTCTCTCTATAAATCCTCCTTTCTCAAAAAAAAAAAAAAAAAAAAAAGATATACAGTTCGGGCTCAGTGGCTCAGCCTGTAATCCCAGCACTTTGGGAGGCTGAGGCAAGTGGATTGCCTGAGCCCGTGGGCTGAGACCCACCTGAGTAACTTAGTGAGACCTCATCTCTACAATAAATAAAAAATTAGCCAGATGTGGTAGCACGCGCCTGTAGTTCCAGCTACTTGGAAGGTTGAGGTGGAAGGATCGCTGGAGCCCAGCAGGTCCCCACTGGAGCGGCCGTGAAAGTACCTCTGCACTCTAGCCTGGGTGAGACTCCAACTCAAAAAAAAAAGATATACAACGAAACTTCAGATTCCTGCTTTTCTCCTATTCAAACCCTAAAGTGTTTGTATGTGATGGCACCAACATGAGAAGAAGTCAGCAACAGGTCTTTATTTTCTTTCTCTTTTTCTTTTTTGAGTTGGAATCTCTCTCTGTTGCCCAAAATGGAGGGCAGTGGCATGCTTGTGAACACTGCAGCCTCAACCTGCTGAGCTCAGGTGATCCTTCTGCCTCAGCCTTCCAAGTAGCTGGAACTACAGGCACACAACACCACACCCAGCTAATTTTTTGATTTATTGTAGAGTTTAGGTATCACCAAGTTGCCCAGGCTGGTTTCGAATCCCTGAGCTCAGGAAATCTCACCTCCACATCCCAAAGTGCTGAGATTACAGGTGTGAGCTACTGTGCCTGGCCCTACATATTCTTTTTGGTAATCACATTTCAAATATCCAGCTAGATTTTCTTCAGGCTGATTATTTGGCAAGTATGGGGAGTAAGGAGGGAGAGAGAGTGAGCGAGTAAGAGAGAGGGAAGGGGCTACAGATTATTTCACCTTGAACTTGTGCAACGTGTGGTAATGGAGGTTCATTGATTCAATTCAGTTGAAGCATATAAACTTGTTGTGTTTATTGGTCAAAATGGTTAAATAGCAACAAGTTTGCATGCTGTAAAGTATTAGGTAGTGGTGAATATATATGCTGTCATCATTCATTCATTTAGCAAGTATTTATTGATAACACCTTATACAACAGAGTGTGAAAGACTGAAGGCCCTTTTAGAGTCCATAGGCCTGGGACTACAGTGTCCTTGTCGTTTTCTTTGTTGGTGGAGTCCTACTAGTTTTTAAAAACTAGACTCAAAATGACTCCCCCTGGGAGTTAGAGTGGTTTGTTTCATTATTATTATGTTTTTGCCCTTCAGTGTTCCTGAACTTTACATAAGGGTGATTAACTTGTACATATAATTTTTGTCTTGTCTTTCCATTTAACATGAGAAAAATATTCCATGCTATAAAATTTTCATAACTGTATTTCAAGAGCTATAACATTCTCATTTAAGTGGGTAGTTTATAGCCATTCCTGTATTTGGGAACAATTAGGTGGTTGGATTACTGTCTTTGTGCATAAAGCTTTTTCTGTTATTTCAGGTTATTTCCCTAGGATGGAGTCCCCAAAGTGGAATTACTTGGTCAAAGGGTATGAACATAGAAAAATCTCTTGATACGTGTCAACTGGAAATAACTGTATCTTTAATACTGCTTGATATATGACGTTTGACTCCTCATCGGTCACGGGATATGTTAAAAACTGTTTTAAATGACTGGCTTACATGGTGGTCCAAAGTCATATTCAATGACAGTGTCATAGTCTGTATAAAGAAAAAGGCTTGGTGTTGCTGGTGTTAAGAGAACCACTGACTTTTCTCAAAGGGAATGCTAAACCAGTTGATACCAAAAAGACAGACCAAGTCCATATGCATACAAAATTTCTTAAAGCTCTGCTTGTAATTATTTTGCCTTATAGAAGTAAGGAAACAGGACACCAAGTGTCAGCCTGTGTTTGGGGAATTTTCTAAAGAATAAGTTACAATTTTCACATCTTGGGAAAAAAAGAAGTAAAAGGCAGGATGTGTTTAGGTTTAGATGATGTGTTTTAGTTGAAAATATATGATAAATCAGAGACAATTTAGTACTGTTCAATAACATCTATCATAAGCATATTTTAAAATTCATATATGTTCACTATAATGTATTTCCCTAAATAAGATAAAACTATTGAACTAATGCTAATTAGATGCTAACTTCTTAGGGCCTGAGGAGGATAAAAGCTAATGCGGAATAAATGCCGACCTCTGAGGTCATAGCATTGGGAGGGTTGGGCAGAGGTAGGGCAGAGAGAGAGAGAGAATGGGACAATGAAGTCAGGATGTGACTGCTGTGTGTGTTGGCTATCTTGCTTGTCCACATGATGCTTTGAGACCAACTTACCTCAGAATCCAGACATGGGGCCCAGCAGTAGTCAAGCCATGGTTCAAGTAGGGTTCCTAATATCACATGATCACCAGCCACATCTACCAAAGGAAATACCTGGAGCTGGAGATTACCCTGCCTTGGTTTCACATAAAGCTTAAGAGTAGAAGCAGTTATCAGGGCCTCTCAGAATCACTCCCATGGGTGGCAGTAGAGCCCAGCAGTCTAGAACATGGACTCTGGAGCTTGTTTTAGAGACTGAGTGCCGGGCTCGGTGGCTCAGCCTGTAATCCCAGCGCTTTGGGAGGCTGAGGTGAGTGGATTGCCTGAGCCCGCGGGTTCGAGACCCGCCTGGGCAGGTGAAACCTCATCTCTACAATAAATCAAAAAATTAGCCAGGCGTGGTAGCGCACGCCTGTAGTTCCACCTACTGGAAGGCTGAGGCGGAAGGATCGCTGGAGCCCAGCAGGTCGAGGCTGCGGTGGCCGGGAGCGGCCACTGCACTCCAGTCTGGGCGACAGAGTGAGACTCCAACTCAAAAAAAAAAAGAAAAAAAGAAACTGAGTGCCACCCCTTACAAACTGTGTGACTTCAGATGAAATGCTTAATATCTTCATGCTTTAGTTTACTCACCTGTAAGATGCGGATAATAATAGTCCCTACCCCAGGATGGTGATGAATAATAAGTGATCTAATATATACATTAAATGCTTAGTGGTGATTAGCATGTAGTAAGTGCTATTTATTTATTTTTTCCTGCCAGTATATTAAAATAAACACCCAAACAGTGTTACAGTAAAACACTTTAGTACATTTTAAATGTGTACACTTAAAAAGTTCACCTTTAATAAACACAGTGCAGTAACTATATGGCTAGTCCCATTCAGGGATGAAGTCCAAAGTCAAAATCCAAGGTCCTTTCTGACATGAGCCATGACATACAGGCCTCTGGGTGACCCTCATGCAAGACCCTAGGGATTACGCCACTGCTTCCCTCTTTGATCACTACACTAGTTAAGTGGGTGTTTTTCCTTTCTTCAAGTAGTAGGTATTGAGAGTGCTCTACTCAGCTGAACCATTTGTTGGGCTGAGGAGCAGCTTTGTTCAGCTGTGTCTAACTCTCTGACTCTTCCAGTCGCTTCAGAGCAGCCATTTAGGTGGAAGACATACTGTTGAGGCTTCAAGCATCAGGTCTTCTGAGATTTGAACTGCTAAATAGTGTGGAGAATTAAGCTGGGCACCAGGGAGAAAAGCAGTTAAATTGGGCTCACTGAGGGAGAGTTCACAGTTCTCCCAGTTCCCTGACACTGTGCAGGGGAATGGAAAATAACACACGGGAAATAGTGCAGAACAAGATGAAGGGTTTCTTTTGTTTCTCTTCTGGTCAGAAGAAACTGAAGAATTCAAGGCTTGCCAGCACCAGCCACCCCATGCTTTGGTAGACAATCTGGAATAATTGTGTTTGAAAATGTTCTATTCTGGGTTAAAACTAGGAGCTATCACGAGTCCTTCTTTGTAATTAGACACTTGAAAGAACACTGTAAAATGTGCATACCTGTTCACAAGGTAAAGCACAGTTCTAGAAGTCCCCAAGTCTTGGTTGGACTTACAACATCCTTGTGCATTAAGAAGAATGTGCCTGAAGCCGGGCTCGGTGGCTCAGCCTATAATCCCGCGCCTTTGGGAGGCTGAGGTGAGTGGATTGCCTGAGTCCGCGGGTTCGAGACCCGCCTGGGCAGCGAGATCTCATTTCTACACTAAATCAAAAAATCAGCCGGGCTGGGTAGCACATGCCTGTAATTCCGGTTACTAGGAAGGCTGAGGCGGAAGGATTGCTGGAGTCCAGCAGGTCGAGGCTGCGGTGGCTGGGAACGGCCACTGCACTCCAGTCTGGGCAACAGAGTGAGACTGCAACTCAAAAAAAAAAAAAAATAAAAAGAAGAATGTGCCTAAATATGGACCAAGGAACCCTGGGCGTTTTCAATATTCTGAAGATCAGCTATCAAGGAAAGGGGCGTTATTTCATCTTTGAATTGTGAACAACTAGAGTTTCAACAAAGAATTGTTGTTGGCCTTAGGTCCCTTGTATGTGCCTGTAGTAAACCTAAGAACTTTTGCTTCTTTTGACAATTCAATCTAACTGTTATGGGGCTGTTTTCACAGCCTTCTCCTTTTCTCTTGGATAACCATTTTTCTTGTATCTCAGTATTGGTGTCTCACAATATAGCATCTAATTATGAGAAGCCAAAAATATATTTTATTTCTTGTTTTCATTTAATATATACTGATACATAAAAACATACAATTTATAAAAGACAAAAATATATAATTTTGGACTAAATTATATCTTTTGACAGCAAAATGAACTCCTGCAGACCCGAAAGATATAATTACTTCAAAAATGGTTTAAAGTTAAACAAAATTTTAACTATCTTATTCCAGGGTTATTAGCTATGTGTGAAAAGGGAAACTTCGAGATACAAGTTGAAGGAATTCATTAAAATTCATGACAAAACTCATTGGGAGAGAGTCCAAATGGGGAACATTTTACAGCAGAATGTATGCTTGTGCTTCTAGGGATCATTTATTTGAAACCTTTCTCTGACACGCACCCTAAACATAGATTTTTATCTGTTCCAAGTGTACTGAAGCTTACAGAAAACATGTTAAATCTCCTCAAAAGGGAATTTCTTCATGGCTCCAGAGAGTAATTTCTACTTTTGCCTTGCAAGCACTTTGGCCAGGTAGTTCTTTCAGCTGTGGTGATCACTCAGTTGGTGTGCTGCTTTGTGTCTGACAGAGAAGTAACAAAACAGTCCCAGAGATAAGGGCTAGTTTGAGCACTTGGAAGATGCTGGGAAAGATTAAAGACAACTGGAGAATTCATTGAAGCAGCATGAAAAATAAATTACCTGAGTGAAGCAATGATTAATGAAGTCACTTCTGGAGACCAACTAAACTTCCTAAATACATTTAGGAGTTCTTTTTTGGTTTGTGTATGCAGTGAAATATGTTATAACATTACTTACACTTTAAATTACTAATACGGAAACAAAATGTTTTCATTGTACTTTAAAAAAGTATTGGAATATACTCTTTCACCATTGCAAGATTTTGACTTCATTTCCTATGACTCACCAACAGCCTTCTGAAGTATGAAAATTTCAGGGTACTATACAGAAAAATGGAATATATTGTCAGAAATTATCCTTAATCATTAAAATTAATTGGCATGTATTTCAATAACTTTTCTTTATAGATGATATTGTTTCACAAATAAATACAACCAGCATCATTCATCAACTGAACAATTGGAAACTGTTCATAGGAGAACTTGAGCAAACATTCTGTAGGCTAGAAATGTTTAGCTTGAACACATTTACAGAATAATGGAATTTCTGAGTCAAAGGTCCCTAGATCAATAGCGTACATTTTAATTTCAGTGAGGGTGAACAGAATAGAAGATGGTTGAATTTCGATGTATGAGTCGCTGGGTGTATATTATACTTTCTAGGTGTAGGAAAGAAGAATAAATAAAAGTTAAGAAAAACAAAATACTCTTCCATTTCCAAATGCTGTGTTTCATATTAAAGTAATTTATCAAGCAACTGTAGGTTATAAATCTTTAGCTTATGACTACGGCGAGGGCCTCAGCTTGAGCTCAAAATATATTCTCTCTGAGATTCCAACACATCTGAAAGACTTGTCACGGGCTTGTCTGGGGGCTATTTGAAAGAAGTCCAGGAAGCTGCCTGAGAAGGAGTGAGTCATCCTGAGACAGAGGTAGCCTAAAGCAGAGGAAGGGTTGAGGGACAGAGGCCCAGATGAAAGAGGAGGGGCAGTCTGTGTGTGTGTGTTACTTGTGTTTATCTTCTATGTGTCCTTCTTATTTTTCTTGGGGATTGCGCCCGATCCCAGTGGAGAGGACTCGAAGAGAAACAAGTAAGAGAGCTTTTTCTCTTCTTTACGAAAATGTCTAAGACACTAGGGAGCACACCATGGTAGAACTTTTGTGGCCCGAGGAGCAGAGGCTGGGAGGAAACAGGGCCTTCGTACACAGCTGAGCAGCGGGTGGTGTGCTGTGCACAATTCCGGGGGGGTGGGGTGGGGGGCAGCAGTCACACGCTGACTCATAGGCAAGAGCCTTCCGAAGAGGTATTCTTTCCACTTCAGTAGGGGAAACCTCTGGTGTAGCGGTGACATCACAGATTGTGACAACTTTGGCAAGGTTCAGTTTTGATGGAGCACATGCCTCAGGGCCTGGAGTGGCTTTGGTGAGTGGACAGCCTCAGGCATGGTAGAAGGTGTCCCTCATCACCCTAGTAGGAGAAGAAAAAAGAAAGGCTGCCACATGGGAGCTGCGAGGGGTTGGCTTGTGAACCCACTGAAGGCGCCCAGCAGGGACCCCCAGACCAAGCAGGTGGGAAATTACACTGGGGAGAAAAGAGTATGAAACTTAAGAAGAAGCAGCGTTTTGTGACTTGTACTTCTACGGGTACCCCTCTAAACTCGTATCACTTCTGGAAAAGTGGATGTTCCGTATTACAGTCGTCTTATACTTCCAAAAATAAAGTCCAAGAACTCATTGGTAAGAAGGAATACAATTGTCACTATTTATTGAATGGCTATTAATTGTTGGGGAATGTCAACATTCCCTTAAATGGAAGTGCATAGATTATTAGTGCCGGTTCTTCCTGAAGGCTGATATGAACCCAAGTCTGGAAGGGTGGTGGAGGGATAGCCTAGGCTCTCAAGGCCATCGAGGGAGGTTCTCCTTTGCATGGATAGTATTTCAAACAGTTGTGTTCCTTCTGTGCATACAATTCTGCTCTGTGTGGCCACCTCACTTTTACTAAGATTACTTTTCAAATCAAGGACTTAACCTATTTAAGACTAGATGTATGTTGTCCCTTTCCTCTAACCTATAAACCCTGCAATGATTCCATAGATATCATTATGCCCATCTGATAGATGGCAAAACTGAGGCTCACAGGAGTCAAATCGCCAAAGTGAATAGCAAGTAGAGATGGAGCCCTAATCAGGCCCAAATCCATGTTCTTGTATGACTAATGATCTGTACTTTTTTTTTTTTTAAGAGCAAACAAATTACCACACCCCCTTGTGGGTAGGAGTGAAAGACCACAACAGATTTACTTCTTAGCGAAATTGCCTCCCTAAATGGTAGAATGTACTGATGGTGTTTTCTCAGATCAAGTAAATATGATTCTGTGGAGGAATAGTCATGTAACTAAATTGTAAATCTGGTTTCTCAGTTTGGCAAATGTTCGAGTTGTGGTTGATTCCTTTGACTCCTTTTCATATCTAACCTTGCAGAAAAGCTATAAAGATGACATTTTGGTCCTGAAAAAAATCTTGGCCTCTAACATGAAGTCTGTTTCGTTGTGAAGCAAGACTGCATGGCATTTACCACAACTATGAAGAAATGTGAACTCAAGTTTGGTCTCTTACTATGTTCATCTATTAAGATAAAGACTTTGTTCTTGATGCTGTGGCATTTGTTTATATACAAACAAATGGATTTAACTTTATGAGAATTGTGCATGGGTATTGTCTCTTGTGCAAACACGACATTAAGAGGAGATGTTGTGGTAGAGATGATTGGGTAAGAATAGAAAGTGATTCATACTCAGCTTTGGAAAAGCTAAAGATACTGATACCCTTTCTAGTTATTTGGCTTCCACGTGTATAATTTTGACTGTCTAATTAAATTATAGACTCTGAAGGCAAAGGTCATCACTTATTCTTCATTGGCACTGTTTGCTAGAGAGCAGTTTAGTGCAGCGCAGGGTAGAGCAGAGGGTTCTTCAATTTGTTTTTGCATCACAATACATACATACAGATAACCTGACCTCTGTTCCTGCTAAGATGTGTATGTCCTAAATCCACCTCCTCCACAGCCATTTTATTTGGCCTCCAGGGTGACCATGTGTAGTAAATGAAGTTATCTTCTCATACCGCGAGGCTCAGACCAAATGTCAGTCTTTCCAGGAGGCATTTCCAGGCTTATCACTTGGATTAGATGCACTCTCTCTGTGATTTGTGCATTCTGAATTTGAGGCACTTATTTCTCATTTTAAAACTGATTTGTTCTTCCTGGAGACCTGTGGGCTCCCGCAGGGCAGGGGTCGCGCATTTTTCTCTGTACCCACACAGCATCTTTGCCAGGACATAACACTGCATAATAGGTGCTCAACTAATGTGTGTGAATGATTGGTTTTCATAGTGCTTTTTAAAATGACAATTTATCTGTATGTGGAAATCTACTTATTTGCGTATGGAAGCATTTATTTTTAAATGGTTAAACCACCTCTGTACTAATTTGGAGTCACTAAAAGCCATTAGCTTTGATTTAAATGAAATATGAGACAGTCTCCAAAGGGGAAAACATGTAAACTAAATCCAAGTCTTCACTATGACTGTGCTACTGGGCTATTACATATTCACATCTCTATCAACTTCTTCCATTCCAGAAGGTGTTGAGAGACTCTCACACTCTGTGTATATGGAAGCGACTGTGGAAAAAAAAAAAAGGGAAGTCAGCAGATCTCTCCATGATGTATAAATACAGTATTTAATTCTCTTTTACAACTGCTATGCAAAAATCCTGTTGCTGTTTGACTTTTCCTTTTATACCTAAGTATTACAATTACTTGAAAAATTCATTTCTCTTTCTCCCTCCTGTTCAACAGGCTGGTCTCTCAGAGTTCGTGGTTTTCCAATTCATTGTTGTATAACATTGCTTAGAGTTCAGCCTCTCTTAGATCTTGAAATATTGATTTTCTTTTTTTCCCCATTTTTAAGATAATAGAAATCTATTAATAATGAGTATATTTCTTAATATAAATATTATGATACATAATATCTTCTATGAGACTTGCTTATTGATAAAAGTAACTTCTAGTGGCTTGATGGTTTGGTTCTGTTTTTAACAGTTATGAGACATTTGATAATTACATATTGTGGCTCTGTTCCAAAATATCTGGCTGTTACTTTAGAATTGCCAAAATGGTTTCCTGAATTTGTGAAGGATTTTGGCATTTGGCCTGAAAGTCACAATATCACCATAAAATTTTGATTCATAGTATAAGTGAAAATGCATATTCTACATCTATGCTCTTTGCATGCAGAGAAGAGGTTTCTTCTTAGTTATATTAAGGTAATTATTATAATTGCTAGTATTTTTTTTTAAGCACAGCAATGGGATAAGTGCTACAGAGTTGTGTTGGTGTAGCTTTTTGTAGCTGAATTTATGAGCTACAACTCTTAATCCAAATGAAATACAATTTTTATTTCAGGCAGATCTGCAAGTGGGAGAATGACTATTAATTCTGCAATTCCAAAATAACTAATGTACTTGGTTTGAAGCCAGGTACGCTGTGAGTTCTGGATTTAAGTGCTCATGTGGGAAATACAAAAAGAGACTTTAACATATGGATTCTCAGAAGAAAATGCAACTGTTCCATACAAGAAATATTGAGTTATTCTTAGTACTTTTTAATGTGTGGTTGACTATATATTTTTGAGTGGTGCCATTTTTAACACTTGCAATTCAAGCCAAAGATCTTCATTTCCTGGGGTGATTTTAATAACTCACCCATTCATACGGCAAGCATTTAGAGGATTGATGGTATAGCATTGTACTTGATTTGATGAGAAATGCAAGGAAAGTAGAAGCAAGATCTGTCTTTACTGAATTTGCAATATTTTTCAAAAAATGGAACAAACACACTTATGTGTATATATACACATACACATGTATATACGCACACACATGTATATACATACATGGACAAGTAGAAAACAAAATGGAACTGTGTGTTGGCGTATTAAAAATACTTACTCCTTGCTGTGCTATGCCATAGGCAGGGGTTTCGCAGTGCCCCTCTTTGAGGAGCTTATGACCTGGGACGGAGGGCGGGGGGCGGGGGATGAGGTAGATATGTGAAGTGATCCCAGCACAGTAGAATGTGGTAATAATCAGGAGACAAGCCAACCATCTGAGTTGTCATCAGAGCTCTGTTGACATAGCTACAAGAGCTACCTGTGAGAACTCAGCAAGGCTTCAGAGAAGAAAGTGAGGCTGAGGAGGTTCTGGTAAGAAAGTGTAAGCAAGTTGGGTTGAATGTCCACACACGCTGAGAGAGGGCAAAGATGGGAGGAGATTCGTGTGAGGTCAGAACAGCTTCTTCTGAGGAAGAGTTACAACTTGCAAGAAGTTTATATATTACGCTGATAAATATTCATAGTTTATGTTATTTGGTATATGCATGTCAAAGAGAGAAAAATGGGAATGCAGCCCAGCAAGAAAAACAGGCAATGGTGCAAGAGGTAGAAATATACACACATGAGGAGAGTAGTCTTTTAAGTGGGAGCCTTTTTACCAAAAAGAGATAAAACGAGATGAATTTAGAAATCACTGGGTACAGTGGCTCACACCTGTAATTCCAGCACTTTGGGAGGTCAAGGTGGGAGGATTGCTTGAACCTAGGAGTGCAAGATTAGGCTGGGCAACATAGAAAGACCTCATCTCTACAAAAAAATAACTCGGGAGGCTAAGGCAGAAGGATCACTTAGACCCAGGAGGTTGAGACTGCAGTGAGCCGTGATCATGCCTTTGCACTCCAGCTTGCACGACAGAGTGAGGCCTTGACAAAAACAAAAACAAAAAACAAAACAAAAAAGCTTGAGGTTGAACAGCACTGACTGACATCGGACTAAAGGTTTGGGTCAAATGAAAAATAATAAAAATTGTTTTAAAAATACACAGGAGCATGTGAGTGTTAGTTATTCTAGGGTGAGGCAGCAAAGTATATTAGTTGAAAATGCAGACTGGGTTTTAATCGTGGCTCCATCATTCTGTGTGTGACCTTGGGCAAATTATTTAGCCTCTCTGTGCCTTAGTGGCCTCATCTATAAAGGGAGAAGTAATAGTTCCTACCTCATAGGGTTGTTCTAGGGATTGAATGAGTTGATATTTTTAAAGTGCTTAGAACAAATCTGGCATATACGAAACATAATAAGCACATATATATTTATTTATTTATATAATAAACTGATATACCTAGGTAAGCCAAAACTATTGTGGATTCTTCAACAAGAATAGATATAATAAAATCATATGTGAGGAATATTATCCTCATAATGATATGCAAGGAAGACTTGAACGAGGAACTTTTTTGCAGGCTGGAAGATGAGATTGGATAGATTTCAAGGATGCCTGGATAAACACAGTAGGAGCTTGGAGTAGGGTATAGAAATACAAAGAGATTTGAATAGAAGACATTTCAAAGACATAAAGAGCTATTAGAACTTGGGAAATGGGAAGTACAAGTAAAACCCAGACAAAAACTTCTTGTACCCCCCAAAGCTATTGAAATAAAGAAAAAAATTTAAGAAAAGAACTTGGCGGGTGGTTATGGGATGTAGGAAGTTGTAGCCAAAGATGACTCTAGTGCTGAGGTTTTGAGAGGCTGGGAAAAGTGTGGTGCCATCGACAACAAATGGAGGAAGTTATGCATGGATGAACCTCAAAGCTTAGTAAATGAAATCTGCTGCACTTAGCCTGAATTTGCTCAAATAATAATAATCATTAGCTAAAATTTCATCTTCCTCTGTGCTTTTGTGCAATTCTTTTGCCATCTGCTCTAGGAACAATTCAGGATGTCAGTGCTCTTTGAGTGGAAAGCAGATTCTAAAAGGAGAGATTTCTTGCTTAAAATGTGTATTTCTCAAGACTTTAATTAAATTAAAAATAAAACAAGGATAGGGAAGAACTTAACTTTCCAACCGCTTAGAATTTAGCTGAATAATGTTGAAAAATTATTTCAGTTGGGAATAAAAAAACCAATGAAACAAAACAAAATTAAAAATTAGGTCAAGAAATGACCCTGAGGCAAAGTCTTAAATCTTAAAGGTCAACAGGTCAGTATACTTTAAAAACTGTAATTATAGTTCTTAATTCTTCAATGGGCTTACTGTGTCATGTTAAGGTTATTCACTCCCATATACCATAGCCCATAATGTCACTGGAGGTATCCTTATGGCTTCTCCAGGTATTAAAGAAGCTTGATATGTTTTCGTTTCATTAATCTTTTCTCAGAGGCCAGTGATGAGTTCATCTGACTCTTTTCCATCAAGTAGAAAATTTTTTTCAATTAAATACTCATCTCTACAGATGGTATTAGCATTAGGAGAGGCCTGTTCTGTCTAAAACAACAAATATTGAATTATTTCAGAAATTGTTCTATAAATCATTGGAAGTGGAATT
Source organism: Carlito syrichta (assembly GCF_000164805.1). NCBI lineage: Eukaryota > Metazoa > Chordata > Mammalia > Primates > Tarsiidae > Carlito > Carlito syrichta. Next base: position 183,015 of record NW_007252731.1, read on the forward strand.
GACTTCAAGGTTTCTGTGTGTGTGTGTGTGTGTGTGTGTGTGTGTGTGTGTGTGTGTGTGTGTGTTTAAGTGAGCAAAAGTTGAGCTGATGAGAATTTGGCCCATATGGTTTATTGTTGCTAGAATGGATCAGTTTCATCCCAGTGCCTCGGCAATTTTGTTGCACATTAATGTGAAATATTGTGAATGTTCTAACCAAGCTATCAACTATGAAATACTTTATCCAAAACATTATGATTACAAAGGCGATAATAGAAACAGTTTAAACCAGGAGAGAATGCTCTGTTAAAGAGGATTAGAAAGACCATTTATTGAATAGTATGGATTTCTTCCAAGCCCCTGTGTGCAGAAAGCATGCAATGCGTGAATAATTCATCTAGAAATTCTATCGTGAAGTTGTATCAGTTTCCACAGTAAAACCTGGCTGTGGAGGAGGAAAATACATCAACATCTGTGACAAGCTCTATGAAGAGACAGTGGCAAAGCCTTTCAGGCACCAGGAGCAAAGCAAAATATAATAAATTCACTTAAGTGTCAAATTTGTGTCGGCTGAATAATGACACCATATGTCTGGTTTGCTATGTCACCATAGGCTGCTCTGAAAAAACACATGGCTTTATAGGAACGGCTGTCAGCCCAGGGAAGAAACCTTGCTGGCTACTGCCTTTCTGTCAAAGAAAATAGAAATTGCCCAACAAGTGCAGTGTCCAATGATCAAAAATGTTTGTTGTTGTTTTGTTTTGTATTAATTTGTCAGAAGCTAACTTACGAGGCTATAGTGAGCCTGCTGCTTAGACTTGGACGTGCATAGTTACAGAGGCTATCTTATGTATACTACCCTTTAAATGAGTTGGAGTGAGACTTTGGAACCCAACAGTTGGCCTGCTGCATGAATGTTAATGATGTGCCTGGTCTTTATAAACACCTCAGGGCATGTCATAGACATTGTCTCATTAATCTTCAAGCATCTCCAGGAGGAATCTAGTACTCAGATATTATTTTTGCTCCAGGGGAAACCGAGGCATGGAATGATTATGGTCACATTCGCCCCTAGGAGACATGATTCTGCTGACAACTCAAAGTTTACTCCAGGCAGTTGGAACCAGGCAAGCAGACACTATGGGAAGGAGGATTTATCTTGTCTCCTGGGCTTTCCTCTCCTTTCTGCCGTCGTGCATGGTGCTGGCTTGCTGTCTGATTCGTGGCTGCTTTGCTGCTCCAAAGGAGCCCTGTGAGTGGAGATTCTGCAGATGGTACATTGGGATGCTGTTACCAGAGTGTTCGTGCTTGCACACAGACTCCATAGCACAGCTCTTATGTCCTATGTAACTGCTCTAAACAGTGGCGCTCTAGAGAATACCCATTCCACCTTGCACAGGAATCAGCAACCCCATCTTGGCTGTGTGCAGACTGTGCCTCAGTTTTCCTTCACAATTAGTTCACTGGTACTTAAAGAAGATTGTGGCATACGTAAAGTACTTGAAAAGGGTTATAGTTAACTTACGAGGCTATAAGTAGGATTAAGGAAATCATGTAAATGGACTGTTATAAGGAAAATTACTTTCCATATATATTAGTTTCCACAGGAGAACGTTCCTCTAAAGAATTTTAAAACACCAGATTGATGTCTAAACAATAGCCATTCTTTTTTTTTTTTTTTTTGTGTTGGAGTCTCACTCCGTTACCCAGGCTGGAGTGCAGTAGCACACTCATGACCACCCCAGTGTCCTGACCTGCTGGGCTCCAGCAATCCTTCTGCCTCAGCCTTCCAAGTAGCCAGAACTACAGGTGCACATTAGCACACCCGGCTAATTTTTTATTTATTGTAGAGATGAGGTCTCACCAAGTTGCCCGGGCTGGTTTCCAACCTGCAGGCTCAGGCAATTCATTTGCCTCGGCTTCCCAAAGTGATGGGATTACAGGTTGAGCCACCGAGCCTAGTCACAATAGCCATTCTAAGAGTGGTTCCCAACAAAATGGTGCATATCGATATAACTTGTAGTGCTGTGTGTGTGTGTGCGTGCTTGACACACACTCACAAGCGTACCTTCAGACGCACTAGTTCGTTGAATCTGGAACACAACTTGGGAGTAGAGATTTTAGAAACCTCTTCTCCAGGTGACTCTGATGTGAAGTTAATGATCTTCAGAAGGCAGCACACGTCCTAGTTCCTCTACTCCTGATAAAACATCAAGTGCAAAGTGAAACAGAGTAAAAGAATTGCGGTTTCCTGACCAGTCAGAGGTGTTTCCCATTTAGCAGTGTAATATAAAGAAATGGAGATGATACGATAAATGCAGCAGTTCAGGTTGAATCTAGAAAAGGAAGTTTAAGGCATGTAAAGGAAGACAGAGCGACCAAAACCAGGATGTTTCTGATCAATGCCTTCCATCCTAGTCCCATCCCAGTCATTTGTGGTAATAATACAGTTCTCTGTTGGCTGTTGTATCCCTTCTTGAAATCAGTCAAAGGACAGAGTTTATACAGATGAAAGACGGCCACAAATTCACAGTCTATTTCTTCATTCTTGAACTTGGGCTGAGCCTGTGACTGTTTTAATTAATAGAAAATAGCAAAGTGACACTGTGTCAGTTCTTGGTCTAAACCTTGAAAAGACTGACTACATGTGTGTCTCCTCTCTTGGAACACTAGTTCTGGGGTTGCTCCCTCTTGAAACCCAACCGCCATGCTGATGAGCAAGCCAAGTCATATGGAGAGTCTGTTCAGGCAGTTTGTTTCACAGTCTCACTTAAGTTCCTGGCCAAAAGTCATTATCAACTGTCAGCCATGAGAGTGAACCATCTTGGGCATTTCAGCCCAGTTGAACCTCAGATAATTTCAGCCCCGGTCAGTGTCACATGGAACAGAAGTACCACCCAGCTAAGCCCAATCAAAGCAAAGAATCACAAAAATTAACAAAACAGTTGGTGCTTCAAGCCACTAGATATTGGGGTGGCTTGTTATGCAGCATTAGAGAAAACAAAGGGTTAGTGTGTTTACCAATCCATACCAGTTTGAAGACAAAAAAATCAGGTCACAGTTACAATTTCAAAATAGTATTTTGACAGTACCTTCACTTATTTTGTTGAAACTCCGGTGCCCTTATGTTCTTCTCATATAATTTCTCTAAGGAGTGTCTAAAAATGTATGATCCGGGAACCAGTCCTTTTGGCCACCATATGGCACTGCTTGTTTTTAAATCTTTGATAATATCTCTGCTCCAAGGTGATGTCTTTTTTCTCTGCAGACACTAAGAGTAACGGCCTGGTCGCAGTGTCTCTGAAAGCAACCACTGCTGTTGATGGCTTTGATGACTGTGCAAAGTCTGTTGATGCCCCTGATCTGTATCGCGATGCCATCCGTTACTGATGTGGCTGCTGGTGGCATTTCTGCTGCTGTTTTGTTTGTAAGGTACCAGGGGGATTTTAGGAAACAGTTCATTATTGTAATTAGTGACATAACTGCCCATATTCTTATACTTAATAAATGCTTATTCAATTGAACTAAAGAGTTAAGTCATATTGTTTGGACTTTTTATTAGTTTTTGGTAAGGGGGATTCAAAAGATCTAAATTAAGAGGTATTGCTAAAGTTAAAACATTTCGCCCACCAAGAAACTTATTAGACAGATTTTTATACAATGGGGTGAAGTTAGGGATGCTTCTCAATCAGATGTTGTTGTTGTTCTCATTTTCATTCTTACTATTTGCTTTTTTTCTTTTTATATTTCAATAACTTTAGGGAGTACAAACAGTTTTTGGTTACGTGGCTGCATAGTATAGTGGGGAAGAAGTCTGGGTTTTATGTGAACCCCTCCTCGACTGTACATTGTGCCCAATAGGTCATATTTCATCCCTCCACCCCTTCCGACCTGCCCCCTTCTGGTCTCTATGCCTTGGCAGATCCATTTTAAGTCTAGCTCCCACTTATAAGTGGGAACATGTCGTGTTCGGTTTTCTGTTCCTGAGCGAGTTCACTTAGGATGATGCTCTCCAGTTCCATCCAAGTTGCTTCCAAAGATTATTTCATTCTTTTTTATAGCTGAATAGTATTCATATATATTCATTATCTACCGATCAGTTGATGAGCATTTAGGCTGACTCTACATCTTTGCAATTGTTGAATTGTGCTGTGATAAACATCTGAGTGCAGGTGTCTTTTCTGTATCACAATCCCTGTTCCTTTGGGTAGACACTTAATAGTGGGATTGCTGGGTTGAATAGTGGGATTGCTGGATCAAATGGTAAATCTACTTTTAGTTCGTAGAAAAATCTCCATACCATCAATCAGATTTTCTTCAGTAGGAATTTGTGCTATATTTGGGTGAGATAAGGTATTTGACTTGCTTTCTATTCTCTAAATAAGTAGAAGATAAGAAATTGTCCTCTTTAGACTTCAAGGGTAACCTTAATGATGTCCCAGCCTAACAAATAGAATCTATTAATAATTATACGTACCCACCTTTTTGTGTCTGTTCTAAACAGACTGTGTCTCTACAGGATTAAAGCTGAAACAAATTTGGAGTGTAAGACCATTGGATAAAAATAAGATATACACACATTTAATGAGATGGCAGAACAAGAGGAAATAAACAAACACTGAGCAAGAGGGTATCAAGATGGAATTTTCTTCTGAGATTATTTTGCAGAACAGTTTTATTTTCTTGCATGTGGTTTTGAAAGATTGGAGAGAGGGAGAATGTCTATGTTTCTTGGGCATCTAGGCATCAAGAGATTAATGTGAAAATGAAGGGACGGTTATGCCTGAAACAGAACCCTCTTTGATGTTCTTCTTTGAGATACTAAGAGAAATAAGAGAAGAAAATGATTCCACTAACTGATCACTACTTCCTACAGTAATATGGTAATTGAACACTGATTAATCCTCTCTGACATTGACACATTTTCACTGTGATGAAAACCCTTATAAAAATTGGAAAGTCAGAAAGAACTGAAAAATAAACTCCTTCCTTACTGTTTTAATCAAAAAATAAAGTTTTGGGGTCCATCTTTACAAAGTTAAATACAAATATTAAAGATTTAATATTGGAGAATTATTGCTAAATATTTCTACAAGTAATTGTATGCTAAACTTGGTAACTTTCATAGTAGTATATGAATAGATCCTTGCTTAGTTAACTTGGCTATTTTTCCTCATAATGAACAACTGGTTAAATTCTTATATACAAATGTGAAGGAATTATACTTTTTTGGAGATATAATTCTAGGAGTCCATTTGACACGTGGGACTCTCTTTAACCTGCCAAAAGATGCTCTGATAACTTTCAGATTTTGAGACTAGCTTTGTCAGACACACTTGCAAAAGACCTACGTTTGAGGAGCAGACCTTATAGAAGTAGGACCCTTAGCCAATTTGGAAGATTCTGAATTTTTGTTGGAACAGTGAAGTTGATTTCTAAACCCTTTCACCACATGTTATGAATATTAACAATGAAGGTAATGTGGGTGGTGAAGATTCTTTTTTTTTTTTAAATGGGGATTTTAATAATGGCTGAGATGATAATAAAGTCATTCATTGAGAAACAGAGCAGGAGATTGTTCTAATTTTACATTTGCCTTATTTTTCATGAAGGAAAAAGGAATAAAAAATTTTAGCATAGTAATCAAGTTTATAGAAGCAATATTAATGGATATAATGGTTTGGGCCAAATTATACAAGTATATATAGTTTGAAATTTTGAGAAGGCACATAGAATGCAGGCTCTATGGTTGGGTTCCCTGGGCTTAAGAAATAGCTCTGCCATTTCCAAGTTGTCTGAACTTGAGGCATATAGAAGTTAAGCAATTTGCCCATTTTCTCACCATAATGCCTGCTAGAGTTAGTCATAGTAATAAACTTCTGAAATAATTGTGAAGATTTCTTTCAGTTCTTGGTGACAAAACAGTAGGTGCTCTATAAATATTGGTTGTTACTATCATAGTTAAATAGAAAAAAATTTCCATGAACAAATTTACTCACTCAAGGAGAAAAACAATTTATTTGGCAGTTTCTCTAGTGAAAGTGGGTGGGAAAATTAAGAGAATTTCCACAATTATGCATTTGATGATAATGAATGATTTTTAAAGTTAGAATGTTACTTATTATTCTCAATATGATGACTAAAGTTTTCAACTTATATTTTACCAGTCCTTGAGTAGGTACTGGGCTAGAACCACCTCTTCTACCTTGCTGGACATGAAAGATCTTCTTTAGAATGCCCTTCATTTTATTATCCAAACAAAATTGTTCCAACGGAAAAGATATTCTGGGACCATAGGAAGCCTTTGTGACTATAGAACATCTTGTCTCTACTCTTGGTTGGTATCATGGGAACATGGCACACGACAGTCACGCACAGCAGGATGTGATCCCAAATTTGGGAGCAATGTCATTTAGTGAAGGTGAACACAATAAGAGAGCACATTGTGAATGAGCTTGTCATCTGTTCATTGGCAAGAGTGAGCTTTCTGGATAAAATGGAATTTGTGTTTTCCCACCAAGCTATTGTGTTTTCCACTTGCCATAAAGGAGATGCAAGATATCTCCCAAATGTAATCAAAAGCCTGGGATAGTCTACCTAAGTCCTGTCAAAGTTATTGGGGCATTTTGTAGTTTTCTTTTTTCAGAAAAATAATGTTATTATATATTCTATACATGTAGATTGCATATTTAAGAGTCTATTGCCTTGTTGTTAAGGGGTGGGAGTGATTTATCTCATTTCTAACAAAAGACCCACAGACTAATGTGTCAGAATGTCAGCACTGAGCAAATGATATTTCCTCCTGTTCTCTTTGAGAACTATCCTTAAAAATGGAGTTGGGAAACACAGGGTATCACTTCTTGGTAGTATGCTCCATAAGCTTTGAGTGACCTGTACTAACCAAGCTGCACTTTAATTGTAATTTAGATTCCCATGTTACTTTTACTCTAGAGGAAAGGATGATCCAATCATGCACAAGAGCCACTTTGGGCATTTGAGAGTTATATTTATCATTGTGAATTAGCAAATTGATGTTTTAAATCAGTCTAATCAGGCTAATGTCAGTCTTTAGAAGCTGATTACTCTGGGTCTGTCAAAAACAGCAAACAAACAAGAGTGTTAAAATTGCAGAGCTGCACCTAGCTACAATGGACCTTGCAAGATACAGCTAAATAGGTCAGTCTAGGACAGTGGGTATCCCTTGCTCACCTGCAGCAAGAGACTAGTAGATCAGGGAAATTAAGCCTCCCTTTCTTCCACCCACCTACAGAGACAGATATTACCACATTCCCATTAGTCTAGGCAATGTTCTGATTTTTTATCAGTTGGCAGAGAGTGGGAAGAAAGCAATTAGATTGACCAAGGAATTAGTGAGTATAATAACCAAGATCTCGTGAGGTTTCCTAAGATCAACTCCAACTATGACGTCATTGGTGCAACATCACTGAAGGCACTTGATTTGGGCTATATTTTTTTGGCCCTAATCCAATTCCACTGAAAACTGAAGATGAGATTTTGACTTCTTACATCTCAAGTTTTTGGCAAATATCCAGAGAAGTACACCGTCCAAAAGTAGTCACTGTGTTGGCTTGAAGTCTGACTTACTCAGTGGGGTGATACAAGGCTGACTGCTGAGGAACATGCCTCACAGCTACAGAAAAGTGAAAGCAGAGAATAAACATGTGGCTAAATATTTAAACTCATCCTCATCTCCATGCCATTTGTTATTTAACATTTGAATTTTCGTGTCGCTATAAACATTCTTATCGTAGAAGAAATAAACCAACAGCCAAAGTTGTTAGGGCCCAGATGATGAAAAGTTTTAATTAGATACATCCTGTTTGTTCTCATAAAATCTAAAGAACATGTCAACTATATTTTGCCTTTTCTGTTTGACTTAATTCATTGAGAAATATGATTAAAGAAAATATAAATAACTTCTGAGAACCAGTTTTAAATGAGTAATACTTTTCCTTGCCTTAAAAAGAGGGTGGGGGGAAGCCAATCAAAACAAAACCTTAGAGTGTCAACCTTTTCTGACAGAAGTTTGCCCTCTACTTTACCTGTGGAAAATAGCAGCAAACCCTCAAGAGCCAGCCCAGAAAATGCCCTTGAGGACCAAACCTACAGTCTCAGAAACCACTAACGGGGTGTGTGTGTGTGTGTGTGTGTGTGTGTGTGTGTGTGTGTGTGTGTGTGTTTGACACTGCCTTCCCCTTTGCCAGAAATGTAAAGAAGATGAGCTACCTCATAAACTCCTGGCTACCTTTGCTCCCCCTGAAGTCACAAGTTCTTTGTTTATCTTTTCTTTTTGAACCCTGGGAAAAGTATATCAAAGTGATTCGGCCTGCCAAAAGTTTGTGCACTTAGGAACTGGCGCTGTGACAAACGCCTGCAGAGAAAAGATTTCTGTGTTTCTTAGTGTTATTCTCTCCCTTGAGATGTTTTTAGAGACTTGAAAGGAGGGCTGTGCCTAGGAACTGATTAAAGTTGCTCACATTAAAATTGAACGTCGGTGTGAATGGCCAGCTCTCTCTGCTTCTACCCCTGCCCCAGTAACCCAGGTAACTGGGCTCACTTATCACGGAAATTAGAACTGGGAAAGACAAGTCCAGCCCTCATACCCTTTTACCTGGTGAGGGAAGAATTGTTCCCGTGGTCTCCATTGTAGTCAGGTTGAATTTTAAAACATGCATCAGGAAGACAGCATCTCAAATGTCCTCTTGGAGTTCTCACCGTAGATGAAAACTTGGGAAACTTGTGTTAATAAGTTGAAGATTTCTCTTGGTTAGGCTTATCCCATTATTTTGAGACAGTCCTTCCCTCCTCTGTGCTTTGCGGTCTTATGAAATTATTCAGTTCTCCAGTTTCTCCACATCTGAAGAGGGAAATTGTATCATCATTAAAATACTGTTTGGAAAAGACTAGAGAGCTAGGGTTATAGAGAGTATTTAAATCATTCGCTCCATGACTAGTTACATGTGGCCTCAACATTTCTTCAGAAAACCCTAATTTTTCCAAAATCGAAAGAAAGCATTTGTGAATGTTAAAGTTGGCCTGCTCTACTGTGGACCCAGAACTTAGAGAATAATATGGACCCTGTGGCTTGTTCTGGACCCTCAAACTAAAGGGACTATCCGACATGTGGCCTCAACATTTCTTCAGAAAACCCTAGTTTTTCCAAAATTGAAAGAAAGCATTTGTGAATGTTGAAGTTGGCCTGCTCTGTTGTGGACCCAGAACTTATAGAATAATATGGACCCTGTGGCTTGTTCTGGACCCTCAGCCTACAGGGACTATCGGGCAAGAGTTCTTGACTAAACTGAGAAATCCAGGAACATTTTGAGGGAGAACTTACCTCCACTTCCAAGGTTATTCTGCTTCCAGGTTCCCCCAGGTTCTGGTGTCATTGACACCTCTCCACAGCTTCCCTGTCCAATGCTATTACCTTCACTCATTCACCTGAAAATTGTCATCTTGGAAAGCGTTTGCTGAACCAACAAAACTGCTGAGCTTTTGGCTGACTGGGTACTCCTCCTCCTTACATATAATAGTGATTAAGTACTACTTTTAAACTGCTTTTCCAACTCCAGAATTCCAGATGTCTGGACAGAAGTGGCAATTGGAGAACTTTATTTTTTCTTTGTGGAGATATATTGAGGCGAGGAGGGCCTATCAGAACCCTTCAGATGACTTGCCATATAAATAAAACAATAAACAACATCGGACAGTCAAATGATATATTTGTTTAATCTGCACTTCTACCCTTGTTAGGTACTTCTGTTGTTTTTTTTTTTTTATGGATAAACAAAGTCTTGGAGAGTTTAGGTAACTTGTTCAAGACCACATGGCTAGTGAGAGATGGTATTGTGTTTGCACTTATATAGCCTGACTTCAATCTATGTTCCGAAATAACCATGTTGTGTTAGTTGTGATAATGGTAGTGATACCATTCATGCCAGCAAACATTTATTGAGGATTTATATACCAGGCACTGTGATAATCACTTCCCATGTGTTATCCTATTTAATCTTCACAAGCATCCCATGAGGTAGATAGTTTTAATATATCATTTTATATATATGAGGAGGGACTGAAAAAACCCAGAACTTATCTATAAAAAATAGTGTCTTTTTCTTACATGTTTAAACTTCAGTCACCCTCAAAGTGTTCTTGGTTTGATGCAATACACGTATCGAGACATCTTTTCTACTTCTCTAAAGTCTGAACTCATCAATTTTGATGCCTTTTAGTGCTTCTGCCATTTTTTGGTTTCACTTCTTCCACATCAGCAAAATGTTTACCTTTGAGGACTTTAAAAAAAAAATTATTTTAAAGATGTGGGGTACACTTCAGGGTTAGGTGTACAAGTGATTATCATACAGGTAAAATTTGGGCCTCCCTTTGGTCCCCACTTCGCCTGGTTTGAGATCAGATACCTATTGATGTTATGTACCCACCCCCCCACTCCTGGCAGTTTCTGGCTACTGCCAGTCCCTTTCTTATAGTATTATGTTAAATGTTCAGGGTCTGCTTATGAGTGAGAACATGTGGAACTCATCCAGAGAAACAAACAAACAAAAAAGTCACTTGGGGCAACATCTGGTGAATAGGAAGGGATCATGTCATTTTTGGTCAAAAACTGCTGAACACTCAACGTGGTATGGACAGGTTGTTTGTGTAAATCACCCATCATGTAATTCCGGGTTTTTTTTTTTGCATCTCCTTCTCATTCATATGTATATATATGGAAAACGAGGCACAAAGAGGCAAAAGTTACATTCATTCAAGTTTATCATTCAAGTTTATCTTGTTCAAATTTCCATAGTTGGTACTTTGAGGAGCTGTGGATTTAAACTCAAGCAGACTGATTCTAGTGTCTGTGTTTGTCTCACACACCCCTGCTTTCCTTGATGGCTTTCTGTCTTTATCTCCACAGAGACAGAGGTGTTCCTGCCATCACAGTGGCCATTGTGACATGAGGGCCTTTGGACATTGCTTTTGAAACCGGCCCATACATAACTTACCCCAGAATTCCTGTACCTGCTGAGGACAGAGCTGGCACCCATAGGAGGCAACAAGATGACTGAGTGATATTCTGGCCTTATCCACTAATTTCTAGTACCACCTGGTCCATCATCTCTGTGCTCTAACTCTTATGTAATTACATCTATTCTAGGTGGAAACAAATGCGTCTTTCTTTAGTCTCTTGCCCCCTACTACATATGCAAAACAATGATCTGAGAGTCCACCAAATTCTGTCTTTCAAAAGGCTGAATTGATGCCACTCTGAACAATGCTAATGATGAAGAATTTGCTTTTCTTAAACACACACACACACACACACGGCGGGGGGAGAGATGACAAAGTAGTAGGTTTCATTTATTTTTTGAGTTGGAGTCTCACTCTGTTGCCCAGGATGTAGTGCAGTGGCATTCTAAGTAGCTGGAACTACAAATGTGCACTACCACGCCTGGCTAATTTTTTATTTGTTGTAGAAATGAGGTCTCGCCAAGTTGCCCAAGCTGGTCATGAACCTGCAGGCTCAGGCAATCCACTTGCCTTGGCCTCCCAAAGTGCTGGGATTACAGGCTGAGCCACCGAACCCGGCCCAGAATATTAGATGTTAACTTGAAAGTCATTGGAGATATAGATCCTGGGTGTCTGTATCCAAGGGACTGAGAAGCCATCCAGAAAAGCCACTGGCCTGAGGGAAGGACGAACCAGGCAGGATGTTCCTTGGTAACAAAACTTGACCATTAGTTGGAAAAATGGGATGGCAATTCTTAATGTGTCCCAGTATATTTAGACTGCTATGCATTAAAATGTTAAGAACTCTTCTACTTCTGCTTGATTACTCTTAGAGACAAAAAAGGCAGCATTCTTGAATTCACTGTGTTCCCCTGGCCAAAGTAGTTGGTTCAGGAATGATCACACAATCCAACTGGAACCGGTCTCTGGTCATTTGCAAAAGCAACAGGTAGGAAAGAGAACTTGTTTCTTCAGGTGTTTGTCTCTGCGGTCATATAGCCTCTTGCTGTTGGGGACATCTTATCACAGAAAGCCTGCAAATGAAGCCATGGTGAAGAGGGGCAGATCTGAGGAACATAGTATCTTAGTCTGTTTAGGACGCTATAACAAAATACCATTGACTGGGTTATTCTTAAACAACAGAATCTCGCCATTCTGGAGATTGAGAAGTCCATGACCAAGGCACCAAGAGATTGGGTGTCTAGCAAGGGCCTGCACCTAGATGGCTGCCTTTTTGTTGTAACCTCACATGGTAGAAAAGAAGAGATCTCTCTGGGGTCTCTGTTCCTAAGGGCACTAGTCTCATTCATGTAGGCGCTACCTTCATGACTTAATCACCTCCCAAAGGCTCTACTTCTTATTACCATCATCTTGTGGGATGGGATTTCAACATATTAATCTGGGGGCTGGGGTGGGGAGACACAAGCATCTGGTCCATAACACTATGAGAGATGATTTGAGCCTCTAACTTAATATTCTTTCCTGTGTGAGTCAGTCTGATTTGGGTTTTCCGACCTTTGCCACCCAAAATTTCCACAGTGGGGTTGATAGTGACAGGTTGGGTCTTTTTATAGTTAGATTTGTCAGAGAAAAATTCCTCGGAGCATCTGGAAGTCTATAGAGCAAGGTGTTAATAGTGCTCCATTTCCCAGGAGTGGAATTAGGGGTGATTTTTCTTCTAATACCTTTTCTAAAGAAACACTTATTTCTTTGTTAATAAGAAAATATTATATATACAATTTCAACATTTCCTAAAATTGTAAGGCAGTCCACAGATTACACTGCTTCTTTGTCTCCAGCCTTCTGTATTCAAGGTAAAAAACATACATTTACTCCTCTAAACTCCCAGGGATAATTTGCGAGAGAGCTCACAGATGTGCTCTTGCATGGACACACACCTCATTTGTCTTCTTTCTATAAGGTAAGTTTTAGTCTTCTTTCCTGTTACTTGGTTTAACATCTTTTCTAACCCAATGTGTTTTTAAATTCTCTAATCTTGAGAGATCAATTGCAGAGTTATTTGTCAAATAAAATAATAAATTTTTTGTGATAACTGCAAACTGGGAGATGATGATAGCTAATAGCTTCCAGAGGCAAGATGGTGTTCCCCCAAAGAGTCTGGGGTGAGGAGAATACAAGTGTTTGAACAGATTTGTTTTCCAGGTATATTTACCTCCTACTCCAACACACATTCATACCATTCACATGAGAAGTAAAGTGGGAAGCTTTATTTGAATAAAAATCCCTCAGGTAGGCTAGAGCCTCTACTTAAACCCAAGGTCATATTTGTCTTCTATCTGGCTGCTGCACTTCTGGGTAGGAGCAAGAATTGTGTGAAAGAGGGTTGGGGGGTGGGGGAGGAAAGAGTTCAGGGCCCTTAAAATGACTAAATTTACTAGCTACTCTGAATTGGCTTCCTGTATTTCATCTTGGGAAAAAAATTCAGAGCAAGGGACAAAAAAACCACTTGTGGCATTTTTGAATACCTTCAAGGGGGAAAGTTTTCAACCTTTTGAAAAGTCTTTCAAACTGAAGACTAAAGAGCATGTGAGTGTGCTTTCTACAAACATCCTGCTTGTAATGTTGCATGTAGACTAAATTCTCCTGATGACTCATCTTTGTATTAACCATGGATCAGGTGAATAATGCTAGCTATTGAAGTCAAACAGGCCCATCCTATTCAAGATGGAATTGTTTTCCATCCTAAAAATAGAGAGAGTTAGACTTATTTCATATGTACTGATCAATGTGTATTTACGTAGCAGCGGACACTGGAAGAATGGTATATTTCTCTAAACAGATATCTGTGTATCTTTTGCCTTATGTCTTATTACATGGATCATTCATACTCTATTGAGTGTCATACTCTACTAGATACTCTAATATTAGAGATTAGCATACTCTGTTAAATTAAGCCCTAATAATATTTCACCCCTAAGATTTTGGTAACTTTATAACATATTTTATTATTTCCATTATGAATTTTTAAATACATATTTAGACATAAAAATCTTTAGAGATAAAAGGATAGACACTAGTGTAATGAGTCCCCATATACCCATCATTGAGATTTAATAAATATTTACTTTACTTTTTTTGAATTATTTAAAAATCATAGCCCTGTGACATTTCATCTTTAGATATCCACTTCCATGTGCACCTCTAAAATTCTTCTTCTTCTCTAATAACCCTACTGCCACCATACCTGTGAAAATTAATAATACCAGCAAACATGTGATAAATTTTGAAAAACTTATATAATAGTGAAAACATGTACATGAGTTTTTAAGTTTATGCCCAGAATTATCTAGACATTAATAGATAACAGACAGTAGTTTTGCTTTTTGTATTTGGTAAAACCTTGAGGTTTTAATGAAAAACTCACTGAATGAGTCTGCATTAGTTTTTTTCTCCCACGTTCTTTAACATAATGTTTTCTTGTTCAGAATACATGTGCTTTTTGGTACCGTGAATAATCATTTATCCCTTTATGTTTTTTCTTTTGGGGGGACTTGATGGCTTACTGTGAGAACAGCTGAATCTCCTCTGAAGCCCTATTCCTGGTGCATATGAGAACAGATGACATATTAAGCTGTTTCCATTCTATGGGGTTCAAGTCAGTAATGTGTTAGATGGTTGAGAGTAAGAATTACAATGTTAGACTTTCATAGACAGTCTCTCTTGGGGCCTTGTTAGAAGCCATGTGTTTTCACAGTGTCTGTGGATGCTTTATAAGGACAGCTGTTAAAAGGTGACCAACACAAAAGACCATCTTGGACACTGAGAAAAAGCTCTAGAATGTGAATACAAGGTATGTGTTCAGTTTCAGCTTGCCTCTCACTAGCTGCATGATCTTGAGCCAGCCAATGGAGACATCGCTAACCTTAATTTTTCAGTTTGTTAAATGGGCCAAATCACAAAGCTATTAAATAACTTTTAAATAAGATGCAAAAAAAAAAAAAAAAGCATTTTGAAAAGTATAAATACTCCTTATTGACAAAAGGTGTGTGTGTGTTATGGACTGAATTGTATGTCTCAAAAATTCACATGTTGGAGCCCTAACCCCTAATGTGACCATGTGACTGTGTTTAGAAAAAGGAATTTTAGGAGGTAATTAAGGTTAAATTAGGTAATTAAGGTTAAATGAGGTAAGGGCGGAGTTCTAATCTGGTAGGATTGGTGGCCCTATGAGAAGAGGAAGAGATGTTTCTTTCTCTTTGCATGCATACACAGAGGAAAACCCATGGGAGGATACAGCAAGATTTTGACTATCTGCAAGCCAAGAAGCCTTCATCAGAATGTGACCATGCTGACACCTAGATGTACGACCTCCAGAATGGTTAGAAAAATTACTTTCTGTTGTTTAAGACACCCAGGTTATGGGATTTTTGTTATGGCAGCCTGAGGTGATCAATACAGGGTGTAAGTTGTCTTCCTCTCTATTTCAAATAAAAGAAGATCAAGAGAATGGGTTTACTTTGTAGTAGGAGGAAAGTAGGTTAGATATAATGTAGTATGTAGCCTCCATTATTTGTGTGATCACGGGCAAACCATAAAAGAAGAAAGCCTTTGAAAGATCTTAGTTTCCTGATTTTAAAATAAAGAGATTTTAATCAAATGATTTTCAAGGTCTTTCTTCTTCCTCTTGGAGGTTCATTTGAGTTCTGCAATCATTTTTGCTTTCCTCTGATAAAACAACAACAACAACAACAAAATAAAACCTAGGAGCTATTTAGGATTGTACAGGTACATACTCCTTAAATTATGCTGACCCTCATCTGCCTGGAATAATACATGCTATTTACCTGGGCAGTAAACCTGTTCTTTTATCTCTGAAGTTTCCTCAAGCCACCAGATTTTCTGATACCTGGTCTTTATTTTAGATAGCTTATCGATAGAGATGATACAGTTTTTAATTCAGTAGACAGCTGCAGTGATAATTATTATCCAAGTAAAAATATGCTAAACCTTAGTTTACACTTTGAGGAAATATTTTGCTTATTTTAAAGTTGGCCTTGTCACCATAATTTTAAATGCCCACTCACACATGCATGTGTATATCAGTACACACAAAAACTGTAGTGGGTTCAATGAGGGCCCTGCCAAAGTTATTTCTATATTTTGTGAATGTGACCTTATTGGAGGAAAACGATATTTGCAGATGTAATCACTGAGAATCTTTAAAGAGATCATCCCGGATTATCCAGGTGGTCCCTAAATCCAATGACATGTGTCTTATGAGAGACAGAAGAGAAGACACAGAAGGGCAGAAGGCTATGTGAAGACAGAGACAAAGATTCAAGTAATGTAGTTGTAAGGCAAAGAATGCCTGGAGCCATCAGAAGCTGGAGGAGGCAATAAAGAGAGCCTTTGGAGGGAATGCGGCCCTGCTAACACCTTGATTTCAGACTTTGGCCTCCAGAACTGCAAGTGAATACATTTCTGTCGTTGGAAGCCACCCAGTTTGTGGTAATTTGCTGTGACCACTCTAAGGAAACTAATATACATACTCCCTTTCCTCTATACTTTAATTATATACCACTTCCCATCAAATGCATGAACTAGATTTAAATGATTTGCATCTTACAAAAAGGCAGGCATGGTTTTATTGCCTAAGCAATGAATGCTGTGACATTGGAGGGCAATAGATATTGGTTTGCCAGTATGCTTTGGCTTGGTTATTGAGAGGAGTCTTCCGGGTAGAGAGGATTAGCTCAGTTTTATTTTTATTTTTAAAATTTTTTTGTTTAATTTTTTTATTTTAAAGATGTGGGGTACAATTAAGGGTGAGGGTACAAATGTCCATTATGCAGGTACCCTTGTTGATGAAGTGTGGCCCACCTCCCCAGCAGAGCTCAGTTTTAATAGATGGAAGGACAGTGGTAATGTTGAGTGAGAGAGAGGCTTTTAGTATAAACAGGGTTTTTCCAACATCAGCACTACTGGCATTTTCGGCAGGATAATTCTTTATCAATGGGGGTGAGGGGGCTGTTCTGTAGAATGTTTAGAAGTATCCTTGCCCTCCACTCACTAGAGTCAGTGGTATTCCTCCCAAGCCCATCCAGGGACAACTAAAAATGTCTCCAGACATTGTCAAATGTCTATTAGGGCGCGAGAGGGACAAAATCACTTCCTGTTGAGAACCACTGATTTAAAAGATGGCAAAAAGTATAAGCTTTGTGATAAAGGTAAGAAAAGTCCCTATGAAAACTGTTCTACAGTATGTCAAAATCAACAAAAGATTTTATGAAGAGAATCATTTTCCTAACAATAAAAATGTTTCTATTTTAGCTCTAACTAAAAGTAGCTCTACATGAGAAAAGTTCTGTCATGCTCATAACTATTGTTCTGACAATTTTTAATGTCAAAGAGGATCATTCTGTTCTAGAAGAGAGATTTTCCTACATGTGTACATATATGTGACGACATGTACATATTCACATGTATGTTTAAATGATTATTAATAAGGAGAGCTACAAGAGTTTAATATATTTTATTGTCTTGCTTGGAAATTCTGAAGCTTCAGGAAATAATAAGTGATTTCTAAAGAAGATGAAGCAAGTTAAAAGGCTATGAGAAAGTTTTTTTTTTTTTTTTTTTCCCAGAAAGGACCCTAAGCCACATTGGTATTAGTAGACCTAACTGGAACAATAGTTTTTGCTCTTGTTGCTCAAAAAGTTCTCTTTTCTTTTACAAATCCAAGATTCACCCAGCTAATATGAAAACATAATTTTGTTCTTTCATTTGTTCTCTACAAAGTGCTTATTACCTATCTGGAACTTTGTGATCTTCCCCTGTGATTCTGTGAGTCACACAGCTGAGAACCCATCTATTTACTTACACACGCTGTTGCCTAATGTGTATTGTAAGTCATGTATAATTACAGTGAATCTATCTAAAGATACACTTGTGGTAAGCTTGGGATCTTCTACTTCTAGAAAAATGTTCACATACAGGAAAAAAGTTTCCTTTGAGCATAGTTAAATTCTTCCTTAACCAGAGAAATATTTATTTGCTTTTACCTTAAAAATATACATTTGAAAGGATGAAAGTTGCTAGGGACTGCTTTCTGGCTTGGGAATTGGTATAGCCAGCTCACCTAGTAGCTCCCTGAGATGGCATTAAGAATGACACCACTTCCCAAAGTCAACAGGAATCGTGAGATAAGCTCTGGAAACAAATCCAGAATTTTTGTGGAGAAAAATTCTGTGGTCCCAGGAAGCAAGTGAACTTGTGGGGAGGATCTTTTCGAAATTGATTTTGATATTGAAATTCATGGACCACAAGTGTTTCGAAGATGGTCTTTAGATGTGAAAAGTACTCTTTGGGTTTTGATTGACAAAAAAGGAAATTATCATAGAGATGAAGAAGGATGACATCAGACCAAGGATAGCCAAATAATTCTTTACAGAGGGTTGTTTCCCTTTTGAGAGAAAAATATTTTTTTGTCAGTTAGAGATTTTTTTTTTTGTGCTAATAGCACATTCTCATTTTCTGGAATTATTAGTAGACTGTTTGTGGTAGGGCCAGTGTGGTCACATAAGGCTACAGCCCAGTTTGGAGCCATTTCACATATGAGTAGTTTGAGAAATAATTCTGTTGCCTGAAATAATTTGTATGAGGCTCAATTCTGACTCTAGAGCACACCAAAAAGCTTTTGAAGGAAAGACACCTGCTGTTGGTCGACTGCCTGAGGCAACATGGTGAGGTCCCTTTAGGGCCAACCTGACTGCCGCTGTGTGGATGTTGATATCATGGGCTGGATTTTTCCACAGCTAAGTGGGACAAGAACTTGTTCCATTCCACCCCTACTTTTGCTTGTACAACTGCTGGGCTTTGCCCACACAAGCAACTCCAAACCCAAAAATGTAAGTCTCATTTGTGGTTACTAGAATGGAACCTGATGGAAAATTTGACCATAAGTGCATAAAACATGCGGAAAAAAACAAGTCCTCTGGTACAGAAATCAGGAAATAATTCAAAAAAACATAATGTGTAGCCAACACTTGCTTCCCTAACTTCTACAGCAGTCTACCTTGGTACATTTAAAAAGGGTGTAGGTGAAAACCACCTCTTGGTCTGAATGCCCACAGCAGAATGAATGGTCTCCTCAAGCTTCCTTGCCCTCCCTCATGTAGTGTGAGGCTGGTCTCTGCCTCATCATCTTATCTCAGTGTCCTTTGCTTTGCCTTAGCTCCAGAGGCTACTTTTGCTCAGGTTGGGGTAGGATCCCTTTCTCACCTCAGT
This sequence comes from Carlito syrichta, assembly GCF_000164805.1. Classification (NCBI taxonomy): domain Eukaryota; kingdom Metazoa; phylum Chordata; class Mammalia; order Primates; family Tarsiidae; genus Carlito; species Carlito syrichta. The sequence continues at coordinate 202,272 of NW_007252731.1, forward strand.
ATTCTAAGCTTTCTTAAGGCTTCTAAAGCAGAATGGCATTGTTCTTTCCTGGTAAGAGCACTATTAGGACCCTCAAAGCCTGCCTTCCCTCCAAAAGTTATACAATAATAACAGTAGCAGTAAAATAAAAAATAAGTAAAAAGATCTTCCACGGTATGAACAATCACTGTTTCTCAAAACTGTGCATGAAATCATCTTTAGAAAAAGCTGTTTGCACCAAACTCATCACATCTAAATGAGAAGTGTATGTTTATAATACAAGTACCACATAATCTGACTCCCAACTAGAAAATTTTTCTGAAAATTCTGGAGCATGTTTCTTTCAGGGCGGCTGGTATTTGATTTGCTTTTTCAGTTTCTTGCAAACCATTCTCAAAGGTACCTTGTGGCTGATATTCTGGGAGCTGGGTCATTGGACAATAAGAGCACCCCTAACATTTTCACTCATAGTTGTAGGTCAGGAATTCAAACCAAGGGCTGTCATACTAGGGTTTGTCCTACATTTGTTTCCAAAGATCCCCTCTTCTAACCTGCTTATGTCACTGCTCTCCATTTGGAGAAAAAAATCTAGCTGTTTTTCATTGTTGCTTGCCTTCCTTTCTTCTTTTCTCTGCATTTTGAAATAGAAATCTTTCCATAAGAGATACCGCAGAGGTTTTAAGATGCTGTAGGGTAAAGTGATATCGATCATGGACTCTGGAGGCTTACTCCCTGCTTTCAAATTTCCACCTTCCACTATGATCTGGACAGGTGACTTAATCCCTTAGGAAGATGGAAGCTACATTATTGTTGTTGTGAGGGCTAAAATAGTTAATTTGGTAAATCACTGAGCACAATCCTTTCTTTTTTTGAAAAACATTTTTAATTTTTTATTTGCTGTACAATATGTATGCTGTGGTTTGAGTGTTTCCCCCGAAAGTTCATGTGTTGGAAACTTAATCCTCAGTGTAACAATGTTGAGAGGTGGGACCTTTGAGAAGTGATTAGGACATGAGGCCTCTGCCTCATGAAAGGATTGATGTCATTATCATGGGAGTGGGTTTGTTATAAAAGCAATTTTGGTCCCGTCTTGTTCACTTGCTCTCTTTCATCCTCTCTTTGCCCTAAGCCATAGGATGACGCAGCAAGAGGATCCTCACCAGTAATGGCCCTCTGATTTTGGACTTCCCAGCCTCCAGAACTGTGAACCAAATAAGTTTCTGTTCATTATAAATTACCCAGTCTCAAGGATTCTAGTATAGCAGTATAAAATGGACTAAGCCAGTGTATAACATAAAATGTACTAGTCAGTGGTTTTAAGTGCTATTATATTATATTTTAATCCTTTTCACTACTGATAGACATTAAAGTGGTTTCCAGTTTTTTAAAATTTTATTTTATTGTGGTAAGAATGCAGTATGAGATCTGTCCTTTTAACACTTTTTAAGAGCATGATACCTTATTGTTGACTATAGGTACAATGTACAGAAGATCTCATTAGCTTATTTATCTTGCTTAACTGAATAAACTTTATTCCCGTTGATCAGAGACTCCTCATTTTTCCCTCCCCTAAGACTCTGGCAACCACCATCCCATTCTTTGATTCTATGAATTTCACTATTTTGGATACCTCATTTAAGCGGACTCATGGAATACTGTCTTTCTATGACAACGTATATCACTTAGTATAATGTCTTCAAGGTTCATCCATGTTTTCACATATTATAGAAGTTCCTTAAAAAAAAGACTGAATAATATTCAATTGTTCATATATACCACATTTTCTTTATTCATTTGTTGGTTTTTTGTTTGATATGCTTTGATTCCTTTTCCTTTCTTTGGTGTAACTCTTATAGGTACTTTCATGTATGTGGTTACATTGTAGCTTACATAAACTATAAACAGTCTATTTTAACCTGATAGCAACTTCAGATTAATTACATTCACTTTAATTTCTTCCCCCACCATACTTCACTTTATGTCTATGCATATTGTTTACCTTTTAACATTTTTTTTTTTTTGAGTTGGAGTCTCACTCTGTCACCCAGACTGGAGTGCAGTGGGCGCTTCCAGCCACTGCAGCCTCGACCTGCTGGGCTCTGGCGATCCTTCCACCTCAGCCTTCCAAGTAGCTGGAACTACAGGCATGCGCTACCATGCCCAGCTAATTTTTGATTTATTGTAGAGATGAGGTTTCGCCAAGTTGACCAGGTGGGTCTCAAACCCACGGGCTCAGGCCATCCACTCACCTTGGCCTCTCAAAGTGCAGGGATTATAGGCTGACCCACTAAGCCCGGCAACATATCTTAACATATAGTTATTTTAAATTCTTTTGTCTTTTTAACTTTAATACTAGTATTAAAAGCAGTTTACTGCTTACCATTCAGTAGTACAATATTTTGTACTTGTGTATATTTACCTTTACCAATGAGTATCATAGTTTCTTATGCTATAAGGCAACTGTTTAGTGTCCTTTTCTTTCAACTAGAAGAACTCCATTTAGCATTTCTTGTAAGGGAGATCTAGTGGTGTAGAACTCCCTACGCTCTTGTTTGTCTAGGAAAGTCTTTATCTCTCCTTCATTTTTGAGTGACTGTTTGGGTAGGCATATCATTCTTGGTTGATTTTTTTTTTCTCTTATATATCATCCCATCATCCCACTTCCTTCTAGGCTATAAGGTTTTTGTTGAAAAATCTACCGATAATGTTATGAAAATTTCCTTGTTAGTCACTTTTCTCTTGCTTTTAAAATTCTCCCTGACTCTGACTTTGACAGTTTTATTATAATGTGCCTTGTGAGGATTTCTTTGGATTCATCTTATTTGGTGTCCTTTGTGTTTCTTAGATCTGGCTGTCCATTTTCTTACTCATATTATGGAATTTTTTAGCCATTGTTTCTTTGAATAAGTTTTTTGGTTATTTACCTTTTTCTTTTCCTACTGAGATCCTCTAATGTGTATTATATTGGTTATCTTGATGGGTGTCCCAGAAGTCCCTTGAGATTTCATCATTCTTTTTTTTTTCTTTTTGCTCTTCTGACTAATTTCCAGTGATCTGTCTTTGAATTCATTGGTCATTTTTTCTACTTGATCTAGTCTGCTGTTGAATTCCTCTAGTGAATTTTTTAGTTCAGTTATTATGTTTTAAGCTCCATGATTTCGGTTTGGTACTTTTTTTAAAAAGAGAAATGTAGTCTTACTCTGTCACACAGGCTGGAGTACAGTGACTTTTCACAGGTGTGATCCACTACTGATTAGCACCAAAATTTTGACATGCGTCATTTCCAACCTGAGCTGGTTCACCCTTCCTTAGGAAACCTGGTGATCTCTTAATCCTAGGAAGCCACCACACTGAAGCCAAACTTAGTGTGGACATCTGACTCGCATAGTGCGCTGCAGCCCAGATCCTCTCACCTCAGCCTCCCAAGTAGCTGGAACTAGTCATGTTTGACCATGCCAAGCAGTTTGGTACTTTTTAAATATGTTCTATTTTTTATTGAAATTCTCACTTTATTCATGCATACTTTTCTTGACTTTGGTGATTATCCTTAGGATAGTTATTCTGAATTCTTTGTCAAGTAAATCATATAACTCCATTTCATTAGGCTTGGTTTCTGAATATTTATATTGTTCCTCAGATTTGGAACAACTTCACCTGATTTTTCCTTTTCCTTGTTTCTCTGTGTTGTTATCTATACATTAAACTAAGCAGGCACCTCTCTCAGTCTTCATGGGCTGATCTTGTAAAGGAGAAGACCCTCACTGATCTGGGACCTCTGGCTAAAGATTCTGGGACCTCTGTCAACACTTTCCCTCTTCAGAGAGAAGTAGGCAGCTGTGTTTTTTGTTTATTTATTCTGTGCTGAGTTGTAGGTTGGGATTTGGGTATTGTTATGGTGTCTACCTGTCTAAACCAATGTCTCTGTTCTCCATCAGGCAGCTAGACTATACCAGACTTATCAGATTTCCTGGACTGGTGAGACAGATGCTGGTTCATTGGGAAGCCCTGGAGAAGTTGGGGCACTGGACACAAGGATCAATTCTTTCCCTCCTCAGGGGGTAGCTGTGAGAGCTGGATTTTTAAATTTGTTCCTTCTGTTCTGAGGGAGCGGAAGGATCTATGGCATCTACCATTCCAAATTGCCATCCTTTTTTTCTCACCTCCCACTCTCACTCCATGGCTAGAATGTACTGATTTTTCAGGGCTCTAAGACTGTCATGATAGATGGTGGTTCTGTAGAGATATACAGAAAAATTGGGGTGCTGGATGCATGGATCAATCCTTTCCCTCTTCAGGGAGTAGCTGAGAGCTGAGATTTTTTTTGTTAGTTAACTCTGTGCTTAGCAAGGAGAGGATCTATGGCCTCTGTTAACCCAGAATGCTACCTCTGTTCTCCCCCAGGTGACTAGAGTGTGTTGGACCTGTCAAAGCTCCAAGACTGGCAAGAAAGAAGCAAGTTCTCTGGGGAGAAAAGTAGGGGCACCAAACATGTTAACCAATCCCCCTTTTTTCCCCTGAGAGAAGCTGGAAGTCAGGGGATCTCTTCTTGATAATATAGCACTACGCTAGGGTTAGGGATTCTGGTGAGAGTGTGTCCCAACTCTACCTACCAGCTTTGATGAGTCTGGTTTCATGTTGCATGGGATGCAGGAGCATTTCAATTAGTTTCTGGGTTTCTCACAGAGAAAGCGTGTGTATGAGTTGTTTCTGAATAGGTGTGTTTGTGGGGAGAAGGTGAGCCCAGGGCTTTCTACTTTACCATTTTGCTGATGTCTGAGCACAATCCATTCTTGACAAAGAAAATGCCATGGTATGTTGCCATCACCATCACCTTTAAAGAGTTGAGTAGCTTTTTGTAGTTAAGGTCAATAAAGGGATTTAAAAAGTGACTGAGGTAGGAAGAGGAGGAGAAAGGCAGAAAGTGTGCTTCTCTTCCACACCATTGCATCTTTCTCTCTTCCTCTTGGTCTTTCTTGAACTGGAAGATCTTCATAAACCTGTCTGTTAGTGATTATAGTGACTGTGATAGAGCAGATTCAACCAGGGCAAAGTAGTTTTTTATTTGCATTTTGAACCCATAGATCCTATGAGATACTTGAGATGGTGATTTGAGGCTGCCTCCGTTTTCTTGTCTTATTTCTAGAGATACATGGTCCCCCCAACGGAAACTTGGAAAATAAAAAAGAAGTCATTTAATCACTTTACAATCACTTCTATTTCATTTTAATTTCTCTTATTATTTCATGTAAAATCTTAATATATATTCTTTAGGCTTAAAAATACTTTGAAAATCCCAGTAAAATTAAGTCCATTTCTGTTTTATTCTGTTGATCCCCATTGTAGAACATGATTCCATGGGATTGAGAGCTATAAAAATAAACTCTTCAGTTTTTTTCTATCTATGGCTATTTTTGAATATAATTTCATTTTTTCTGTATGTGATTGTAAGAAAGGTAAAATTATTAGAAAAAATTTAGATTATATTATTAGTTAGTTGCTTTTCCTGAAACATTGGGTAATGGTTTTAGCAGTATTAATTCAGATTAGTAGAAATTTCTGAGTGTTGGTAAACCATGTGCATGCTCCCAGATGGTACCTTACTACTAATGAGATTCTAATGGAAGAGGAGAAGGGGAGAATGGATTGGCTATTGGAGAAGAATTGTAAGTATTACCCCTGGGATAGAGGCAGAGTGGTTAGGTCTGTCCTCTCTTTATCTATTATAATGAGTAAATGAATATTTCAATTAGAGAAACACATTACAGAATAGAATGAACTCCTAAAATCTCCAAAAGATCTTTTTCCATTTGTCATATCTTATGTCCATCCCCACTGCAGAACATAGTTTTTTGAGGTTGGGAGGTCTATCAGGAAACTCCTCAGTTTTGTCCATCCATAGCTATTTTTGAAGCATTTTCCATCACTAGGGTTTACATGTAAACCTATTTCTACTGGTAAAATATCCAATCTAACAACCTGGAGCATTAAACACCTCCTTAAAACTACTCATATGGTTTATTCTTTAGCTTACAACATGGTTTACACCATCCTCCCAAAGAGGCAGTCAAATTGATCATAGCCACCTGTTCCCCTATCCCCCACCCTCACCCCATGTAGAAATACACAGTGTCAGCCTTTCAACTGCCACAAGACTCACTTTGAAGTTACAACTTGCTAAGACACTCCGGTAGAAGTAGCAATTCCTAAATTTGTCTTTTAAACTAAAATAGTTGACTGTGAATTTCTAAGCTAATGCATTTTTGACACAAACCTGGTCTTTGGCCTTGATTTCTTTCATTTCAAATTTGTGTTTTTAGCTCCTTAGTGTTCTGGACTAGTTTTTCCTAATAAATGATGCTACCTTTTCATTGTAAACTCTGGGCTATTGTCTTTACAATCTCATTGACTGAAAAAAAGATGTAAAGTGATTTTCCTGCCACATCAGCCATAATATATTCTTACTGTTCCTGTATTCTTACTGTTGCTGAATTACCTGACTTTGGCAAGAGATCACAGACAAACTACAGACAGGGTTATAATCACACTGCCTGCAGTCCCACAGGTCTGACCAGAAACACTTTCTCTTTCAGACGCCATCCCCTTCATGTCGTTCCTTTCTTTGACAGTCACTTTCCTGTCATTTGCATAGTGAATTTCTCCCTTCTCTCTACATTATTAGCTTCTCTTTCACCCGTGTTATACCACTGAAATTGCATTAAATAATAAAGTCAAAGAGAAGTTGCAAGCAAAATGTTAAAATAATTTTTTTAAAAACCACTTAACATTTTTGATATACCCTAGTTATATAAAACTTTTAAAAAACTCTTCTAGCTATGGATTTTTGAATTTCCCATAATTACATCTTTTATGCAAAATAAATTTAAGGTTAATTAAGCTGTTTCTGCTTTGATGGGGGATTGAGCTATGAAATGTGATTGTTTGGAGTGAGGCACAGATTAGCAAAGTGATTTCCTTTTCTCTGTGCATGGAAAACATTATGCCACATTTAGTAAGTACCTACTGGAATTCTTAACTGCAGTTAAATCATGTTAGTATTTTCCTTGGGGGAGAGGCAGAGTGGTTAAGTCTGCTGAATGATTTGATATAGGTGAAAACTTGGCGGGTAGCCTTGTAACCTCAGGCTGTGAATCTGAGCTCAGCCACACATTTCTACACACCCCCCAGCATCCCTGATTATACATATGTGGGACTAAGTTTTAAAGAGGTGTTTGGAGTTATTCCTATTTACTCAAGAACTGAACAGAGCTATTAGAAAGACATTTTAATGTCGCCTATGGGATGAAAATCATTCTTCCTCTGCTGCAAGACGGCAATGGAAGTTTTGTGTGCCAGGAGGGAAGAGCCAAAAGGGCTAGAAAAATCATCATGAGTGTTTATCCACTCTTTTAAGTCATTAAAATTGGCTTAAAATATTGAAACTTATTTTTCAGGCAACTGGCTCCTCCTACCATAACCTGTCAACATAATGGTTCCTATTTTTTGTTGATTTTTAAAAGTACTATATTGAAACAAGGTAAGTTGATCCAGAAATTCTACACATTAGTACTCTCAGATGTTCTTTTTCCTGGTGGTGCAGTTAAAAAGGAAACTGGTTTCGAGGAAGAGTCCTGGAGTTGGATTCTGTACTTGTTAGCCACGACCCTGCACCAGTTACATGTCCTCTTTGAGCCTCAGTTTTCTTGTCTGAAAAATATGGGGAAAATCATGTTCAAATTGCAGGGCTGTTGAAGAGGTTACACTAATGCCCTTAGCACAGTAATTGGCACAAAATAAGTACTCAGAACTTGGTAAGTGTTCATTGCTTTCTCCTAATCAAATCTGAGTATTTCTCATTTCTACTGATTCTTTACAAGAATAACCCAGGGAACTAAGCCCAGGGAGGTCCCACTAGTGACATCATATTGTCAGAAAACTCATATTATTTATAGTAGTATTCTAGATTTATTTTCTTTTAAAGCCAATATTTTGGATGAATGCAACTAAGAGGTTTTTTTTTTCCAGTAGAGATTACTTTTGCAGTAGACAAAATATCAGCATATATTTACAGATATAGTATATGATATAGCTGGGTTAATTCTTAGCAGTGAAATTGAGTCAAAGTAAAAGCACATTTTTAAAATTTGATAATTATAGGCAAATTCCTCTACAAAAAGGCTGCACCAATGATATGTAGGAGTGTTCATTTCTCCATGCCCCCATCTGAACTGGATATTTTAAAAGTTTTAATTTGGGATGCCTGTAAGAAGTAATTCTTTATCATACTGGCAGATAATTAGTGTAGGATTAAATCCTGAAAGTACTGGCAAACTCCAGAAGCTCTTTTAATAACACAACCTACTGTTTTCTTTCTATTGCCTCATACTTCTTTTCAGTGTTTAATTCAGTGTAAAAACACTCTCTTCTTCTCTTTATCCCCATTCCCCCAGCTTCTGGTGTCCTTCCAGACTCTTGCAGAGAGTCAAGTTTCTTAGCCCAAAGTAACACAAACAAGGATGGGTAGACCCTCTTTATCAGTCCTTTATTGCTAGAGAAATTTCTCTGCGCTAGTCTCGTATAAAATGAGTAGAGATCGGTGATACTCAAACTTGTGTGTAAAAATTAGAACATTGTGAGAAATGCATGCCTTTTCCTCAAGAGAGTCTCATTCTGTGCATCTGGGATGGGGCATAAAAATTCCTTAACAAATACCACAAGTGATACAGGAGACTCACATACACACTTGTATAGAATGCAGAAGGCACAAAACCATTCATAGCATGTACCTTGTACTGGACAAGCAGAGCCTCCCCTGCTTCCAGCTTTTACTCAACCTGATGTAGTCACTGTGAAGATGTTTTTTATACTCTTGAGTGATGACTAGTCCCTAGACAGGCTATTGAGCTTCCCAGTTATTGTGTGCCCTTTTGTTTTCGATCTGTGTTGAGTCTTTGGGAAGTGCAACTAAAAAGCCAACACCTGATGGCAGTAAAGAAAGTATTTTATTGACCTGGTGCTCATTCAGTAGCCTGAAAGCAACACTATTGAACTTCCCTGGCATGCCAACATTATGCAACTCACCATTTACTCTCTGTGTTTCATACCACCTGGGTCCTGTGACCTCAAATGAACTGGCAACACTCTGTCAGAAGCAGTACCATAATTGTAATTGGGGTATGAAAATTGGGACTGGGGAGAGGAAGAGGGAAAGAGGGGCATCCAAAATGAACTCTTGTTTGTTTTAGAGTTTCTCAGCACTTTAATCAAGTTTGTAGGTGTTGCTATTAGTTGAGTCAACAAACCTGGGTCTGATGGCTTCTGATTTCATTTTGCCTGCCTAATTTGTATGTAGCACAATTTCTAGTGCATGCCATGTAGCCAATAAATGTTTACTGAATGTTCATACACGTATACATGCCTTCAACAAATATCTACTGAGAGTCTGACTTGGGCAGGCATGTGTACCTTTGGGATATGATGGTGAACAGGATGGATTTGATTCTTGCCCTCTTGGAGTTTACATTTCAATTGTCAAAATTCATTGTAAACTAGAATTGTGTTAAGTGCTACAAAGAACATATGAGCTTTAGTGGAAATAAGCAATTTACTTAGGAGATCAGATTTAGAGAAGTTTTCTTTTACAGCATCCCAAACCAAAAACAAACAAACAAAAAAGTGATGAATCTTTTGGTCACTATGATAATCTATTTTTGGATACTTTAAGTCATTTTGAAAAAATAGTCTCCCAGAATAGACAGGTTTGTCTTTCAGAGTAGACTTATAACGGGATTTTTTAAACCAAAGCTCCTGGGTTCATTCTCACAGATAAGTAGGTGTTTTTGCTTCTTTTTGCCCAGTACTCAGATATATGTTGTTTCTTGTGGTCTTCCCAGTATTGGGGATAATTTTAGGGCTCAGACATGGCTTTTAGTCAGAGTGTTCATGTGACCACCTCTTGGACATGCTCTGGGAAGTGTGATCTAGAAAACGTGATAACTACTGTCTGGAATCTGATTTCTCTGAGCAGTGTGCTGTGTAGACAGATGACTCCTATAGGTGGGTGGCCTATGAACAGCTTGAACATTCTCATGTGGTTGCTTTAGTGGATATCTCTTCATCACCATATTTAGGGACATCTGCTGTTGGAGATCCTGTGAAATAAATTAATTTGTGATTTGATCAGCTGGCATATGTAACCTGGGTTCTCTCTTTCTTTGCTCCCACCATGCAAATGTGTAGTTATTAACACTCTTTGAAGTATTCCAGTGTGCTGACAAAGTGACTTAATTAAGAATGCTCTCTTGGCTGGGCATGGTGATTCAGCCTGTAATCCCAGCATTTTGGGAGACTGAAGTGAGAGGATTGCCTGAGCCTGGAGGTTAGAGATCAGTCTGGGCAACTTGGTGAGACCTCGTCTCTACAATAAATCAAAAAATAAGCTGGGCGTGGTAGCACACGCCTATAGTTCCAGCTACTTGGAAGACTGAGACAGAAGGATCGCCTGAACCTAGCAAGTCGAGGCTGAGGTGGCCGTCAGTGTGCCAGTGTACTCCAGCCTGGGTGACAGAGTGAGACTTCAACTAAAAAAAAAAAACACAAAAAAAACCTCTCTTATCCTCAGGGAAGAGGCTTAAAATAGTCATGCTATTGGTAAACGTTGTAAGGGCATGGCTCTAGGAGTGCTTGTGGAATTGCTAAGTGAAACTTCCCAGGGTGGATCCCATAAAGAATCAGCAGAGATGAGCCATACTCAAATTTGATCATGCATAAATATTACATTATTTGCAAGGAATTGATGTCTTCTGGCATCATAAGGTGAAATGTTAGGAAGCAACGGCTTATACGCATCAAAATCTGCTATACCTGTTTGGCATACCAGAGGGTGACCTTATGCTGCCTCAGTTCCTGAAGTGACTTAGTGATGGTCCAGGTCAACCTGACACATCCTCATTAAACACCTAATCTGTTCCAGGGACTCTGCTGGATGCTGAAAGGTGATAAAAGAATGAATAAGGTAAAGTTTCTATCCTCAATATCTCATCATCCTGGGGAATTTGTGGGCCATAAATCACAGTGCAGATGGATCAGTATGAAGAGAGTTTACTATAGTTTTGCTTTTCACATAGGACACCATGGGGGTATGTGTGGCTCATTACAAGGAGGTGAATAACTCTAGTCTTGATGTGGTGGCCAAAAATTTTACAGCTGTCCTTAAAATTTCCATATCTAATATATCAAAGTCCAGAATTGAATGAAGTCTCTCTGCAAATGATTTTATTGGTCCACCATTTATTCTTTAACATACTTGCAATTGTTGCTGCCCTCATGTGGTTACCCTGCTTGACCTTTCACCCTCATTCTTCGCACCTCTCTTACACGGGCCCTCTATTTTCTCACAGCTGAGAAAACTCAAAGAAAAGAACTCTGTCTTATAAGAATCCAAACTTTTGACTGCAGAAATCAAGCCCCCAGATATTCTCTGAATGGGCATTTAAATCCAGTAACCTAGTGCATTAATTTTCTTAAAAGCAAAAATGTACCTTTTGCATCAGGGAAAGGTGTGTGGGACAGGGAAGGTGGAATGCCAGAATCAAAATCTTGAGTAGGCTGTCCTGGTACCAGTTTTAACGCTTTAGGCGGCACTGAAGCCTCATAGAGAAGTAAACATTTAAGATGACTGCTGGTTTTTTGGGGGTGTGAGAGAAAACAACCTGAACCAATACTCATACAAGTGCTCAAATGATTGTGCTGACTGAAAAAGCGCCCTTGACAAAGTTATCTGTAGGAGATTGTTGATAGCACTCGGCAGATACCTGAACGACAATCACACATGTAGGAAGAGTGAATTAAATGTCCTCAGTTTGTAGTAACTTTGTCCTTGATGTTTTTTCCTTTTGAGATGCCAGGTGTGATAACCATAGTTTGCTAGTATCTGTTCTTTGAGATTCATCCTCTCTCAGTCATCAAGCATCGATTAGAGATTTTTAGAAGTGCTAGATTCTTGGCTCAGTGCTGGGTATACAAAGCTAAAGAAGAGATGGTCTCTGTCCTCAGTGAAATGTGTCAAGTGGTGTGATAGACAAGGGTTTGTGAGTACAGGGTCAGGCGGGAGACTATAGAGGAACATCACTGAACCCTCTGTGAAAGGAAGTGATGTTTGGGTTTTTAAGGAGTTAGGTAGAATTGGGATGTTGGAGAGGAGAGAGATGGGAGATGGTTCCATGTCGTTTTAGGTGCAGTTGGAGAGCTGATAAATGTTGCTTCTAAAGGGTAGGAATTTAATCCTGGAGGATCTTGTTCACTGTATCAGGGAACATGAGTTTCTTGGAGACACAAGTTTGGGCAGTAGATAGAGAATTGTAACAAAACAGTTACATATTTATTTTGCACCGAAAACTAAGATACTGCTTATGTGGATTGTGTCATTTAGTTCTTAGAATGATGGGTGAGTCAAGGCCTGGAGAAATTAAGTGATTTGCTTGTATTACAGAACTACCAAGCTGTGGTGTTGTGATTTGAGTTCAGCTGGACTGAGTTCGAATTCCTAATCATATATCATACAGCTTGATGGTATCGCTGAGCTTCTCTGTTATATGAACAGTTATGATCACCCAATGTCTAACAAATTCCAGCTAGGGCACTTGCTAGGGGTGTGACTTTGGGGCAGAGTACTTAAACTCTCTGAGCCTATGTTTCCTCGTGTGTAGGGTCTGGATGAAAATGCTCAACTTGTAGGGATATAGTGAGGATTAGCAGTAAAGTGTATAAGGCATCTAACACAGCATCTGGCCAAGAGCAAGCATTGAATAAATTATTATATTATCGTTCATTTCCTTGAATCTGCCAGCAGGGCTTTGGTATAATCCTCTGTAGTCATGGTTGGGGCTCAGCTGTCTAAACTGAATTACAGATGTGGCAGAGAACACCTTTCTCTTATTCCCATGATTCTCTGGATGAGCCTGCTCTACCTGGGTTATGGTCAGAAAATATTTCAGAAGCTACTTTTTTCATTTCTTTGACAAGTGCCTTTTCTTTCGTGCTTTTCTTTTTTTAACTGTTGTAAATGCCCAATTTGGTTTCTTACAAACTGAACATACAACATTCTTCTATGCCATCTTAGAATCGCAGAGCTGGGTTTGATTGCCTTAGCTACAGTAGTGAATGCTCTTCCCAGGCAAGTTCTACTTGTGAAATTTAAGTGTGTGAGTTGTTACTAAGGATGGTGGGAAACTTTCTTTTAACAATGGTGTGAACTAGTCAGACTTCTTGGCACCAGATAAAGCAGGGGTTTTTTAGCTTCTTATTACCATGTGTGTTTGGACTACACAGACAGGAACTCAGGACCTTTAGTGTTCAGGGCCTTCTATTTTGTTTTTGGTTAAACAGGCAGAAAAGTTCTTGAGGAGTGATTCACACCAAGTGTACAATTATTAGCACACTGCTTGTATATCCTGAGAGGTCAGTTCATGCACAAGATGGCCCTAGTTCCATGGGAAAGGGAACATCCAGTTGTCTGCAAATCGTACTTGATGGTGCACTTACATCTTCTGCTGTTACTTTGGTTTCTTTGTTAATGTTGTCACATCAGCACTGATTGATTTCAAAGAGATCAGTTGCTTCAGGGATTGAAAAGACATGACTAAGGGCTCCCTTCCTTAGTACTCAGCTCTTGAGAGAGGGACACCAAGAGTTATATGCCAAGTGTACAAATAGCAACTATATGAAATATCAAATGAGAAATGTCTTGAGGGACACAATGACCAAGTGCCAGGGGGAGTCCAAGGAGGACAATGTTAAATCCAGGGATAGGGAGTTGGGAAAGTTTCATAGAGAGCAACTCCTTCCATATGGTTAGAAGGTAATATGGTGGGATTGCAGCAGAACAGGTAAGAGGCAAATCGTTTTTAAATAAAATCACACTATTATTGCAAACACATTTCTGAACTAACCTGGCTCTAAATTACTTTAGAACAGAAAAGGGAACAGTGAACTTAAGGATCCCCCAAACAGATGCCACAGATCTGTTCCAGGAGGCAAAATTGGGTTTTAATTCAAGAGGTTACAGCTTGTTTATTGAACCCTAAACACATACATTCAAACACACCTGAGTGCACAGTATTCTGAAGGCCAGTGTATCTCTCTAGAGGATGCACTGATGTTTTCCTAGATGTTACTGATGTCATTGAATCCATAAATCTTCCATTCTGTGCTTAGCTCATAATACCTTCAATGCCAAAATAAAGTAAACCTGCTTTTATGATATATAGATATGGTCTTGAATGTCTTTTTTTTTAATCTCTTTTTTTTTTCTTCTAAGGAAGATCTATTTTTTTCTTTCTCAAATTATTTGTTGCAGAAACATAAGCAGACTTCCAAATTAAACTAGGAACCACATCCCCATTGTATCCAGGTTTTATCGTGGGCCTGTGCTGGCCTTTGCAATCCTCCTCAGGGCTTTGAGTTTTTCTGGCTTGGCTGGAATTTTATAATTGAAAAATTTTCCATCTGATGTTGGCCCTTCAAGCAAATACTATATAAGCTTTTCATTTTGAATCATGCTGAGTTTGAAGGGAGGCAAAGCAGATGTGCAGTTCTTGTTTCAGTCAGGGGCCTCACCCCAGGAAGCCATCTCAGCTGCTCCTGTTCTTGATCTGCCAGGATGAATCTAGATAAAAAGTGATTTTGTGATTGCTCCATTCAGTGCCCGGGGTTACTTACCATTCACTGGGAACATCGAAGAGCTGGATCTTCCCCCAAGCATCAGATTTTAACGTGTCTTTTCTTCAGCATAACCATTGATTGCTCCCAGCTCAGCCTTCCTTGCCTTCCTGTTTCCCATGATGCTTGTGTGTTCACTTCTTCCCCTTCTTCCACACCCCATTCTCTCTGAAAACTGAGCTGATGTTCGTCACTGACTTGCTCTTTATTCTACTCTCCATGGTAACTTTCCCAATTTCCTCCATTCCCCCGTCCCATCAAACACGCCCTTTCTCTTTTGTATCTGCAGCCTTTACGTCCAACTGATTTATCTTTTCCTTCTGTTCATAAACTTCTTGCTTCCTCATATCTTAATACAATCAAAGATAGATAAATATTTTTTATAAACATGCTATGGCCATTTCTGACTTTTTAGATGTCCAGACTTAGGAGTCTGGGCTGTACCTCTAAGATTCTACCTCTTCTCCCACTAAATTCTGTTTTCCTCTCCAACTACTTTTGAAAAATGCTCTTCCAAAAGTTACCAGGGGCTTCCTATGACCAAAGGCAATTGCAGTTTCTTGATTCTCAAGCAAATTGACTTTATGTTGAACCCAGTGCTGTTGACCACCTCCTTCTTACCCCCTTGTTTTCCTATCTGTCCTATAGGGACTCCCCTACCTCCTCCTCTCCCATCTACCCCTCAAAGGCAAGTGTTTCTCAAGTTCTGTGCCTATCTCCTTTTTGTTTGAAAAATTTCACCTGGGTGGTCTCTGATATCACCTCTGTGCTTCTAAACCTGGATTTCTAGCCCTATTTTCTTTCATGTTTACTGAAGACTAAAAAGAAATGTGCATATTCTATATCAGGACTTCTGAAACTCAACAGCGCCTGAATTTAATGTATCTTCTTCCTATCTAAACTTGCTGCTTCTGCTGCACCCTCATCTCAATTAATTCTATCCATCTCAAAATGGCAACTCCATTCTTGCCATTGCTTAGGTTACAAATCTTGTATTCCTTCTTGGCTCATTATTCCCCCTAAGATTCTATATCTAATCCATCAGTAGATTGCATTGGCTCTGCTTTCTAAACAATCCAGAATCTGACCACTTCTCCCAACCCCCACTGCTACCCCTGGGTCCAAGTTACCTTCCTCTCTCAGCTGGATATTTGCAGGAGCCTCCTTTCTGGTCATCCCGCTTCCAGCCTTACTGTGCTTCAGTCTATTCTCAATGCAGTATCTGGAGTGATCCTGTTAAACCATGTCAGATCTTCTTACTCCTCTGCTCAAAACTCTTCAATGATTTTTCTGGCTCATTCACAGACTTAAAAAGAGAAAAAGGCAATGGCCTTACCAGTAAGCCCACCGACCTATCTCCTCGCACCCTTATTTTCCTCTCTTTATCTCATACTACTCTCTCTTCCTCACTCTTTCCTTGTGGGTCCTCACACATGCCAAAGACAATCCAGCCTTGAGGGCTTTGAAATTGTGCTGACCTTTCCTTGAAATGGTCTTTCCTGGATACTCACACGTCTCAGAAAAATGATTCTAGGCCAAAAACTTTATGAAAATCTATTGGCAATAAATACTATAGATTATCGCTTTTTATATAACTATTTATTTCACCATCATGCAAAATGGGAAGGTAACTCATGTTTATTGACCTTATTGTCAGGTATTGCGTTAGAGTGATTTTATTGTGTAATTTTATTCTTATAGTAACCCTATGTGCCCATTTAACAGGAAGAGAATGCAAGGTTCAGGCATTTTAAGTAATTTGCCTAGGATAGTGAAAGGGAGTTGAATTCTGAAACAAGATCTAACTTCAAGACCAATGCACTACTCTTTATATTATACCATTATTATGGTTCTTGTTGTTTGCACCTACTATACACCAGAACTGTACAAGGTGCTTGAAGTACAATAATGAATGAGAAATGTGCTTGACACAATAATGAATGTGTTTGTGATCAGAAAGCTCAGTCTAATGGGAAAGCCATCCTCACACCATTCTGAGCAGCAGACCAGCAAGCTGTTATGGGAGGCAAGTGTGTTTGTGGCAGAAAACAAGGAGCCAACTCATGGTCCTTCACGTGGGAAGTGATGTTAGAAAGATGTGAAACCCATCGTCAGAGAGAATTTGGTGGGAGACAAGGGAGGATGCCCCACACAAACGGAGCAAGGTGGTTCAAGTCATTGTGGAGAATGACCAGTCACGCAGCTGCTCATTTAAACCCTCCAATTAAAAGAAAAAATTACATATTCTAAATCTATGTCTCCAATGTCAGCATCCTCACTAGTTACCAGGCAACTATTAATTATTGCCTCACGGAGAGCCCGATGTTGCCAGATTTCCATTTCTCCCCCATGAAATTTCCATGTTTATGTGAACTACTCTAATGGATAAATGTTGGTAAGTGATTCCTTTGTGTTAAAATATTCACTTGCCAAACAATAAAGGTCTGCCCCAAGTCATGTGTGGCCCCTGTGTCTCTACTTTGTAAGCCTTGCAGTGGGGGAGAGGGTGGACTATACAACAGTGAACTAATCATGAAGGTTTGGAGAGGGGTCGACCTAGCCCCAAACAGCCTAGAATCCAGCACTGACCCTGGGAGTGAATGCTGAAGGTGGCATTGTCTACCATATAGTTCCTTATTCCCTGTCCCCCTACCTGCCACATAAGCTATGGCTCTCAGTCCTTTCTCTTCTGAAGCCCTGTACCTAGACACACCAACCTACATTTGCAGCCTCCCTGAGAATCTCCCTCCACAGTCAAAGGAGGTGGAGATTGGCAGGGACAGGAGAGGGTGTTCCACTAAAAGGGTATGGGTTATGAGGAATATATTTCAGACATCTCAGATATTTCTCAGAAAAGCATCCAATGAACCAGAGACTGTGAGCATTGTGATGAGCAAACCTGCCCTAGGAAAAAGACTCAAATTTGCTTCAGGGGTATGTAGAAGATAGTGATTCTGAAGTATCCTGACATGGACTCTTCTAACCTCAGAAAGGCTCATTTCTTAATTCTTTGATTGTGTTTCTTAAAAATGAGAGCTTTTCAGAAATAACCTTTATCCCATTAAAATGCTATATTGGCCACTAGTTTCTTCCTATTTCTCAGCAATGTATTGATATTTCCACAGCATGAATCTGGCCATATCTCCCTCTACTTGAATTCCTTTTAATGGCTATTTTGTCCTTTAGGATAAGGTTCAGTCTGGCCCCCGAGGTGCTTATGATCTTGCCCCTGTCTCATCTGTAGCCTCTTCTCTCACTTTTCCCTACCATGCAAGGCCCACTTAGCCATATGTTGTCTTAGTAAAAATCAAAACTACTTTTAAACTAAAGAAATTAGGCAGGGCACTGTGATTATACATGTAATCCCTTTACTTTGAAAGGCTAAAGTGGGAGGATTGCTTGAGGCCTGGAGTTGGAAGTAGTTGGGCAACATATTGAAACTTTGTTTCTACAAAAAAAAAATTAGCTGGACATGGTGGTCCACACCTGTAGTCCCAGCTACATGGGATGCTGGGGTGAAAGGATGGTCTGAGTCTACAAGATTGAGGCTGCTGTGAGCCGTGATTGTCATGATCATGCCACTGCACTCCAGCCTGGGCAACAGAGTGACTCAAACAAAACAAAACAACCCCCAAAATCTAAAGAAGTTAAATATAGGATGGTGGAGGTAGTATTAAGAAATAAGAATGGGTTGAAGTTCAAATTAAGTTGTACGTCTTATTTAGAATTGAATCCATGATTCTGTCTCAAACATGGGCCATAATAATATACAGTATCCACATGTAAATATGAATGGGATTTTTAAAATAATTACAACATGTGTACCATATACAAAGTGCAATTTTTAAAATTCTTCTTTGTAAAAGGCTATTCAAGATTGTATGCCCATGATGGCATATAACTAAAAGCTTGGACTCTGGAGTCATGCTGCTGGAATCCAAATCCTAGATCTGCCCCTTGTTAGCTGTGTGGCCTTTGCCAAGTTCTCTGTTGTCTCATCTTTAAAATAGAGATAATCATAAAAGCTATCGTTTTTGAGCACTAAACATGGGCCTGCGTGCTTTTAAACATTTTACATATGCTATAGCAATTAATTCTCATTAATTTACCAATAAGAAACCATCAAAACACAAGGAGGTTAAGTACTTTGCCTGAAGTCATGCAGCTACGTAAGGGCATAACCAATACTAGCCCAATCTGATTTCAGTGTTAGTCCTCTTAACTGCTTAACTGTAAAGCTAAGCTCTCATAACAGAACATACATCCTAAGGTATCCACCCGATAGGTTTATCAGGATGATGATGTAAACAATCTGCAAAGATAAATCATCTCATTAAATTAGATGATCTATTTAAAGTCACAATGCTTGGCACTCGAGTGTTGAATAAATGTTAGCAGATGAATTATCGTTATTATTATCATTATTCAGCTTTTTTTTCTTGGATGCCAAGGTATATTTAAAATATGTAGATTCCCAATTGTCTTTCACTTTAAATATCATCATAAGATCTATCCAAAAGTATGCGGTTGTTTCTAATTCCAAAAATTCTTTCTGGCATTTCCAACCATGATGTTTTATAGTAACAAGTACTTTGATAGGTAGTTTTTCAGCAAAAGGCCATTCTTGTCAATCTTTTTGATGTAATGTCTAGCACAATTGGTTTTTCCATCTTGCAGATTCCTAAAATGTATTAGGAATAAATAGATCTTAAGAAACTATAAATTCAGTTTTAAAAATTAATGTGAAGTAGTGTTGGTAATAAGAATGCACATAAATATGCTCACTCTAAAGACTGACATATTTAAATTTTTATATTGATGCTGAATGCTTCTTCAGCAACAGCAGTGTGTCATTTAATACAGTAGCAACATGAAACTCTGTAGGGGGTGAGTGTTAGAATGCTTTATGTTGTCTCCTTTTCATATCTTTTTCATGTCACCTCCATGCTCGGTAACTGCCTCCTATTCCACCTGTCTTAAGGGCCTCAGTTGCTTAAATCAATATCTCAGTTGTCATAAACTTGATTTTGTCTTATAACATGCCCTACTAAGACCTTTGCTTATGAGATTTTTGGTTGCCCAAGCTTCCTTGTAATATGAAAAACACGTTTCACATTTGGCTATTTTCCTACTTCCAAATCCAGAGCTCCATTCTGAAATCTGAGTTTCTTCCCTAGGAAAGCTCTTAATTTTCTTCTTTATAGTTGGCCCTCTCTTTTCTAACATCACCACACCTGTGTCATATTATCCTGAAAATGCATTTTGAGTGCAAATGTATTTTTCTCTTTGAGGGATATAAAGTAACATGTATTCAGAAATATGAATCTATTTCTGCAGAGTCTATGCAATCAATCATTTCATGAATGAATGAAACTTTGGTACTGTTCTGGTACTTTCAGACTGCTTCTTCATAATAATGCTAGATATTGATAAATTAGTGTGCCATTAAATCTGTACGTGTATGACTCCTTATGCAACCAAGGACCTGTTTTATAACAGTTTTCCCAAAATGAGTTTAAATGCAATTAAAGAAGAAAATGGGTATGTGTGGATAAATCAGTTAGAATAGATGGACACTATGAACAAAAATCAGAAATAAATTCCACAAATAGTGAATGTAGTTCCTAAAAGCTGTTGGTTCAAGGAACTTAAGGTTTTGCCTTCCAAAGATGAACCAGCTGTTTCTCACCTCTTTGAATGACTGGGAGCATATGGTGAAACTCAATAATTTTAGTATATAGCACCTTTCACTCAGGCATCTCCCAAGACTTAATAGATGTTAAGCTCCTGCTAGACACCAATTCAATAGCACTTTTCAAAAAATAAGCCATGCTCGACGATCTAAATCTGAAGTATGATTTTGGTGATGATAGGTCTGCCAAGTAATTTTGGCACTCCTTCTATTCATTAGCTATTCTCTGGGGGTCAAAGAAACTAAGTGCTGCATAAACCGGATCTTGATGACTGTACAACATCCCCCAATGTTATGGCTGTGTGCACAGCATACTCCTTTCACTACTAAAAATCCTGAAGCCTCTGCCTATGTCTCTGTTTAAAAAGAAAAAGAAAGAAAGAAAGAAAGAAAGAAAGAAAGAAAGAAAGAAAGAAAGAAAGAAAGAAAGAAAGAAAGAAACCTAACCTCAGTCTCCAAATTCAACCCAGCTTTCCATTTAGGAACAACTAAAGCTTTTCTTGTCTTGTTCTTAACTGGCTTAACACTACTGTCCCCTACTATTGAAATTCTCTTTCTCCCTGCTCCTTTTTCCAGACTATTGTTCTACCGCAATCACTTATCATTATCTTGGGAAGTCCACACGGTGCAATTATTCTACACTTTTTTCCATCCTCTTCGTCTACCAAAGACTAAATAGTGTTCATTTCTCAAGGACTTCGGCACCTTCATTCATTTAACAAATATTTATTGCAGGTCTACTACGATAGCGGTAGAGAAAAGATGGTAATTAGACTCCCTTCTAGAGTGAAATTGGCAGCCTAGATTGTTCCTTCATCTGTATCTGTGTTTCTCTTGTATTCAACTGGGCATGATTTTCACATGATCATCTCAGCCTATGAACATGTTCCATGATCATAAAAATAATATTTAATTTACAAATGTTGACATTAACAAGTCTTGACTGCTTATAAGAGTTACATGGATTTTTGAACCTTTAACAGAGGTGTACGTTTGAGAATCTGCTTTTACCTTCTGCAAACCGTATTGGGTCATAGATAATATGTTCCTCTGTCAATCTTTGGACTTTTTAAGGATCGTATCTCAGAATGAGATGGTTAATCACATTTTCAATGACATATAAGAGGGGACAAAAAAACCCAGAATTATTTCTTGGCAGGTGGACCCTTTGTATTAAGACCTCTCCCACTAGGTAAGTGGTCTAGGAGCCCAATGGCATCAGTGTACCAGCTAGCATTGTTGTGAGAGGCTGTGTTTGGCTTCCTTGAATTTTTTTGGAGATTCTTTCAGAATGTTTGCCCATTTGATGATGGGTAACATATGAGCACACCTTTGCACACTGAGTTGAGTGTTTAGCAGTTTTTGACCAAAAATGGCATGATTCCCATGCCCCACCCTCCCTATTCACCCAATCTTGCCTCGAGGGACTTTTGCTTGTTTGTTTGTTTCCCTGGATGGAAAAAGTCCTCAAAGGGAAACGTTTTGCCAGTGTGGAAGAGGTGAAATAAAAAATGGCAAAAACACTAAAAAGCATCAAAATTGATGAGTTTGGAAACTGTTTTGAGCATTGGAAAAAATGTCTCGATAAGTGTATTGCATCAGACAGAGAATACTTTGAAGGTGACTGAAGTTTAAACATGTAAGAATAAATATACTTCAAGTTTCTAAATAAATAAATAAATTCTGATTTTTTTTAGTTCCCCCCTTGCACATACATAAAAAATGTGTTAATACTTTTATCAACAACTAAGATATACCAGAGTGGTATGTGCATGTGACTAAAACCATGTAAGTATCTACTTGCAAACGTAACATTAAGGGCTATGAAGGAAAATGTCGGGGCTCCTGAAGAATATGTGTGGGACACCAGACCTTGTCTGGGAGGTTAGGTCCTGGTCCCTGAGGGTGTAAGACTGCAATGAAATTAGATGGAACTGGATTAGCAGGTCAGAGGCAAGCAAGAGTAATTTAGCCAGAGGGCGATGCATTAAAAAGGAACGTTCAAGATTCTGTAAGAAGGTCAACAATATTAAAGAGCAAGGAGAATGGTTTGAGATGAATTTGGAAAGATGAGCAGGGGTGAGCTCATTTAGGCCTTTGGAGACACATTAAGATTTTGGTGTTTTTCATATTGGGTCAAAGTTTTCCATTCCCTATCATCACCCATCATTATCATCAAAGACCCCATCATCCCTTGCTTATTGTTCTCAAGCACTGGCCTTATGGTTCCTTAGCCTGGCTCACTACTCTCTCAGAGCTGCTACAGATATAGCAGGTAGACAGAAAGTTTTCATCTTGGGGCCAGAACTCTGTAGAGTGCAAAGGAAGTTATGGAATAGAAACCGCTTCATAGCATTGACCATCAGCATTTCTAAGGGTAAACATAAGCATCAATTGTAAGTCATGCTCAGATATTGATGTTATTCTCTGCAAAGTTGGTCATCAGAGGTTTTAACCTTTGATGGGGGTGTGATTCAATGATTCAGATCAGGCATAAGGAAGACCTGAAGTCGGGGACTTGACAAAAAGAGTGGCACATGGAAGATATTTCCGGAGAGAAGGATCTATAAGATTTGGGGATCGATGGAAGTCATGGGTGATTTATAAGAGTTCTATCTCAGCTAAGTGTATAAATAATAAAGCTAATATCAGAGACGGTAATGATGGAAGGAAGAGTAAGTTTGTGGGTGTGAATGGGGGTGAGGAAGAAGAAAGAATACTTTAGGATAGTTTGAGTTCAATGTCTGTAATTAACATAAATTCAGGTTATCTTTCATTTTCCAACCCTCATCTTTCCTCATATTTCTTAGTATCTCATAATTGACTCATTTCATTCACTTTGAGGACTTTAGCCAGCAAAAGACTTTCAGAATTACCTTTCTAGTTTCAACCTCTCTCTTGAACTCCAGATGTGTTTCTAGATTCCTGGTGCACATCTATACCACAGAGCCCGTGGGGACCTCAGATTCAACATATTTAATTGGAATAATTTAATTCCTCTATTCCTCCCATATCCATTTCTCTTATCTCAGTTTACCTTCTCCTCAAGCCTCAAGACCAAGGTGTTATATTCTATGCCTGCTCTATCATTCCATTTCCAAATCATTACCAAGTTCAGAAGATTATATTTTCATGACTTGCTTCACTTTGGCTGCCTTCTTCCCTACTTCTGCTGCTCTTGTCTCAGTTCTCGCCTTCATTATGTCTCAACTCTCCTCCCTACCCCCGTCTCCCTTACTTTCATTTCCTCCTACACATGGATGCCCGATCCACTCTTAAAAAGCTCAGATCTAGTTATATGTCTCCTAAGCAAACAGCACCACCACCCACCAACCAACCAAACAGCAGCAACCCTCTGTCAACCCCCCAACACCTTTGATAATTCTCCTTTGCTGAATGAAATTCCCAACTTGTTTTCATGGAATACATGTCCTTTCATGCTTTGACTCCAGTCTACTTTTCTCCTCTTCTTTCACTGCACTATCTCCCACTTCTGTTGCTCCATTCAGAATAAACTACTTGCTGTTTTTTGCTCTTACTAAATTGTTAATAAGGAGCCCTTTTACCTCTGTAACCTATGTGGTGCCAGGAATGCAGTTCAGAGCCCAGCAGGTACACAATAAGTGTGTTTGTATTTTGTTGTTGTTTTTTAAAATTGATTAATTTATTTATTATAAAGATGTGGGGTACAATTCAGAGTTAGGTATACAAACATTAATCATGCAAGTACCTTTGTGTTGAGGTATGCCTCTCCCTCCCCTAGCAGTTTCCCTCAACTGCCAATCCTATCCCCCTCCCCTGATAGTTTTCCACTACTGCCAATTGCTTTCTTATAGCATTATAATTGTCCAAGGTCACCTTATGAGTGAGAACATATGGAACTCAGTTCTTTGTTTCTGTGATAAATCACTGAGTATGATCGACTTCAAATCCATCCAAGTTGCTGCAAAGTCTGTATATTTGTTCTTCTTTATGGCTGCATAATATTCTATTTGTGTATATGTACCACATTTTTTTTATCCACTCCAACTTAGATAGGCAACACAGTTGGTTCCATGTTTTTGCTATTGTGAATAGAGCTGTAGCAAACATACGTGTGCAAGTATCTTTGTCGTAGAATAATTTGAATTCCTCTGGGTATGTTCCCAAGAAGGGAATTACTGGGTCATATGGAAGGTCAGTCTCTAGTTCTTTAAGAAATCACCACACTGTCTTCCAAAGGGGTTGCACTAGTCAACATTCCCACCAGCAGTGTAGAAACATTCCCTTTTCTTCACACCTTGCCAGCATCTGTCATTGTTTGTTTTATTAATGATGGCCATTCTTACAGGGGTTAGGTGGTATCTCAATGTGGTTTTGATTTGCATTTCTCTGATGATGAATGAGGCTGAGCACTTTTTCATGTGTCTGTTGGTTGCCCATATATCTTCTTTTGAGACGTGTCTGTTCATGTTTTTTGACCATTTTTTAAAGGTCCTGTTTGTTTTTTTCCTTTTGGTGTGTTTGAGTTCCTTGTAGAGCCTAAATGTTAGGTCTTTGTCAGATATACAGTTGGCGAATATTTTTTTCCCATTCTGTGGGCTGTTTCCCTGCTCTCTTGATGGTTTCTTTTGCTTTGCAGAAGCTCGTTAATTTGATGAGGTCCCACTTGTCTATATTTCTTAAAGTATTGGATTTTAGGGTTCTGAATAGGAATTGGTTCCCAGTTCCAATTTCCATAAGGGTGTCTCCTGTGCTTTCTAAGATTCTTAGAAAGGTTTTACGTTTAGGTCTTTGATCTATTTAGAATTTATTTTTGTGTATGGTGATAGGTAGGGGTCTTGTTTCAATCAGCCAGTTTTCCCAGCACCATTTACTGAATAGGTTCTCCTCTCCCCAGTGGTTGTTTTTGGAGACTTTGTCAAAGATGAGTTGCTTGAGGAATTGAAGCTTTGCTTCCAGAATCTCTATTCTATTCCATTGGTCTATGTGCCTGTTCTTCTACCAATACCAGGCTGTTTGGATTACCATAGTCTTATAGTAAAGTTTGAAGTCTGGAAGTGTGATACCTCCTGCTTTGTTTCTTTTACTAAGGATTGTTTTGGCTAATTGTAGTCATTTATGTTTCCATATGAATTTCTGTATTGTCATTTCCAGGTCTGAGAAGAATGATGTTGGTAATGTAATGGACATTGCGTTGAATCTGTAGATTGCCTTCAGTAGGATGGACATCTTACCAATGTTGATTCTCCCTATCCATGAGCACGGAATATTTTTCCATTTGTTTGTGTCTTCTTGGATTTCTTTGAGCAGTGTTTTGTAGTTCTCATTGTAAAGGTCTTTCACCTCTATTGTTAGGAAGATGCTGAGGTATTTCAATTTTTGGTGGTTATTGTGAATGGGATTGTGTTTTTTTATTTGGGTCTCTGCCTACTTGTTGTTGGTGTATAGGAATGCAACTGTCTTTTGCACATTTATTTTGTACCCCAAGACTTTGCCAAATCCTTTATCAGTGCAAGCGGGTTTTTGACAGATTCTGTTGGATTTTCAAGGTATAGGATCATATCATCGGCAAAGAGGGATAACTTGTCTTCCTCTTTTCCTATTTGGATACTCCTGATTTCCTTCATCTTGTCTAATTGCCCGAGATAGGACTTCCAACACAATATTGAACAAGAGCGGTGAGAGTGGGCAGCCTTGTCTTGTTCCAGTTTTCAGGGAAAGTGTTACTAATTTCTGTCCATTTAGTAATATGTTAGCTGTGGGCTTATCGTGGATGGCGCTTACTATTTTGAGGTATGTTCCTTCTATACCTATGTGTTTGAGGGTTCCTTCTATACTTAGGTATTTAATTAAATTGTTAATAAGGAACCCATTCACCTCTGTAACCTATGTGGTGCCAGGAATGCAGCTCAGAGCCCAGCAGACATTCAATAAGTGCTTTTGTATTTTGAACTGAGGTAAAGACTGCTATGTCTCAGTGAATGGAATGCTTTCGTTGTTTTAGGAGATGTAGCAAAATGACAATGAAAAAAAGTAGAAGATTTAGAATTTCTTTTTACAGATTCATTAACAACATTGTAAAATAGGTTAAAAAAGATACTATTAGGACATATGTCCCTTATCAGGTTAATAAAAAGATTTTACCTTGAAGTTTGGGTTAATATAAAGTAGAGCCCTTAGATTCTAATTGTGCCCTTTGCTTATAAATAGTTTTACAGGTTTGGACTTTTTGGGGGGGCAGGGTGGGTAGGGAGGTGGGTAAGGAAACATGGACAGCTGAAGGAAAGAAATTCTCTGGAATTTATTGTTTAGGACAATTTTTCCAGTTACTCTTAATTTTCTTTTCTTTTTAAAAAAACCATAACATACAAAAATCTACCCCTTTTCTTTTCTGAGGAAGCTAAAGTTAATTACTAAATTGTTCCCAATATGTGTTTTGATTATTTTAGAAATGCACTATGTACACTTAAACATCTAAATGTCCTCAGGTATACAAAGTAAGAATATGGGTAAGTGAAATACGAACTCCTCAAGCCTCAACTTAGGACATTTAGTTTTAACTTTCCCCCCATGCTGAAAATTTTAAGAGTTCTATAATGAATAATAAAATAGAAGAGTTCCTATATTAACCTGTCTCTTTTTCACTTAGTGTCAGGTAAATATCCAACTACTGTATAAAATAACTCTAAACAATGGCAGAAACAAAGCCCATCAGTATTCTAAAAGTTGGGCATTCAGATATTGACTGAGCTGGTTCTGAATATTAGATTATGGAAAATTATTTTTATTCATTTTCCTAACTTCTACTGAACAATATTTACTTAGCATATAGAAATATTAGAGCTCTTCCTTTCATGGCTACATAACGAATGATCCAGATAGTATAGTGATTTGTCCAATATTTCATAGTTTCTGGTGACTTTTGCTAAATATCATAGACAGGGAGAAGAGTTGTTTCTAATTTATAGTTGGCGTGGTCATCTAATGTGACATTTCCTTGGTTTGGGCCTGGTTTTGGGCCCAGAGTGTGAGAAAAGCTCATCAGAGACCATGATGTCCACATTAGATCACGCTGAATGCCCACATTGTTACTTTCTTCTCTGGCCAATGGGATGGTCAATGATGGAGGCTAAGACCATAACAAGTTTCATCAGAACTTGTACTCCTTCTCTCTGAAGCTTCAGAGAGTTGCCTTTCATAATTACATGTTTTACATTATTTTAAAAACTGAAGCTTGGATGAACAAATAAATAGAAGTCTAGAGATCGTTTGCCTTTATCTATCTCCTGAGGGTGGTCAGTTTTTCTCCCTGATCTTATAAACAGTAATATTTTCAATTTTTTTCTTTTTTTAAATTCTCATATGGCCAAAGCCTATATATCAGCATAACAAAAACACTCTTTTTAGAAACAAGTTCTTAATAAAGATGTATATTTGTTTAGGAAAATAATCATACATGTTGGTTCTTTAATATTGCAATTAGGTTTATATATAGATACATCATCGATGTGACACAAACACTTATTGGTAATGAATACATCATTAATGATCATTGATACTGTGAGGATCTTGCTTCATTCTTATTAATGGTTTATTGTGGAAAGGTGGAAAGTTCATAAGACTATGTATATGTATATATAAATATACATTTGTTAAGGCTAAACTAAATGTTTCTGAATTTTCTTTCTTAGATTTTTTTTCCCTTTAAACATACAATGATGGTCTTTAATAGAGAGAATAAAGGATGGCATTAGAGGAAGGGACTGCACTGGAAGAAAGGAGACTTGGGGTCATGTGAGGGAAAAGAGGCACCAGACAGTGAGAAGGAGAGGTCAGTGGATATGTGTAGGAGAGACCTGAAGGCGACCCAAGGGGCGTCTGAGGTCATTACCTCACTAGCTACCTCTCATCACTCCTTCGGTATCATTACACAAAATTCAAAATTAAGTAGCAACAAAGGTCAAACAGGAATTGAGTAGGATGCTGTTTTCTTTCCATTACAGTGAGATCTTCTTTCTTTCACTCAGCCCTTTATTGCTTTTCTTGTGCTTTCCCTTTTCAGCTCTGTTTCATCTTTCCACTGTTTGGAACTATTGTTTGTGTTACCTGTGGTGTAGAAACAATAACTCTGATTTAGGAACTAGA
Source organism: Carlito syrichta (assembly GCF_000164805.1). NCBI lineage: Eukaryota > Metazoa > Chordata > Mammalia > Primates > Tarsiidae > Carlito > Carlito syrichta. Next base: position 230,785 of record NW_007252731.1, read on the forward strand.
GCCCTGGTCATATACAGAATGAGCACAGAAGTTGTTATATTAATGATTTCAAGGCCAATTAATCTGGCAAGTAAACACCCATGGAATAGTCTTCCAAAAAGAAAAAAGAAAAATAAACAAAATAAATACACTTTGTACCAATAAGTTATCTAACTCCAGGGGAGTTTTACTAAATAAAAAAAAATTTTCAAAATTAGATTTAAAAGAAATCTTTCTATCTTGATTAATTTGAGGGAGAAAAACCACACTGCTTTCCACAGAACTCTTTCTCCAACAGATTACCTATGTGCAGAATTCTAAAGTACCTATTACATTGTTCAGTACCATGAGAATTGTGGGTGATGCAGGGAATGGGAATATGTATTCTATTTTGCTATGCTGTTTAGTTTTAATGCCAAATTGTTTTATGAAAATCATACTGTCCTGAATCATTCATGCAGTGTCTGCTTGGTTGTAGGTCACATTGGTTTACATTAATATTATTTTCATTTTTGAATAAATCAGGGTTTTTTCCAGTGGTTTGATAGTCTGTCTTAAGGAAGCATTGTTTCAGAAATAACTCAAAGGCTTATAGGAATATTATTTTTCATGTGTGAGGTATTTGTTTGTGTTGGTTTGAATGGATATAGCGATGATTTGAATGGGGAAATGAGGAGATTTGTTAAAGCATCCATCTCTGGTGAGCATGGTAATGAATGTTTTCTTAGTTTTTTTTTTTTTTTTTCCTTAGTAAACATAGATTTCTATGAAGAAACTCAGTGGATGGTATTGGGCATTATTCTAAATTTTGAGTATGGTCACTTCCTATTATTTTCCCCCACAGTATCTTCTGACTATTAAATTCTCTTCTTTGAAATGCATTTTTAGGATAGAATTTTCTTGAAGTTACAAAGGCAAATATAAGCTATCTTTCCCTTAAAACATAGGAGCAAAGTCGCCCAAATAAAGAATCTGGAAGAATAGAAAATGAACCCGTAAAATTAATCTAGGAAAAGGAGATAGATCAAATGTTTCCAATTTATCCTGGAATTTGACATATGGCCTATTTACAATAAGAGATAATTGGGGTCAAACCCAATGGCCTTGTGGATTCTTTTGACCACCCACCTTGCTTCGTGTAGACTTCAACAGTGTGAGAGAGCAGGTGTTGTAGACAGGCCACTGGTATCAAAGTCATGGTTTTTAATCATTTTCTGTAAAGCATATTCATGTTTTTTATTTTACTTGCTATTTTTCTTAGCCAAAACACTATGAGAGTTTTACACAACTGTGACTGGGATAATTATCCCAGCCAATTGCTTCAATATAATATTTAAGTTTAGATGTACTTTATGAGACAGAATCCTTTGACAGAGTACTTGTGGAAGTTTAAGGGTTCTGTGAGATATTGGAGTAGAGTGAAATGTAAAATTATGATGACAATCTTTATTTTAAAAATGCTACTCACTGAGTAAATATTTATTTTTGCCAGTCTATTTTTAGTAAGAAATTACCTCAGGTACCAAGTCCTGCATGCCCCCCGCATCATACAAAATACAAATAACAGCAAAATCTAACCCCATCTTTTTCTTATTATTAAATAAGGATATTTAGAGAACTGTTTACAATGGGAAACTCTACTTTCTCTGAGATTTCTACAAATCATAGAGATGAGCATATTCTTGTAGATGTAGCTATAAAAGTGTCCAAGTCAGGATGGATATGTGTATGGGAGAGTGGGGAGGGACAAGATGATAGATAAAATTATATCTGTTCTCTTTCTTACTAGAACTACCAGTTACTTAGGCAAGAAGGTCTCCAAAAGGCAATTGGGCCTGGAAAACACTAGCTTCATCAGAAGCTCTACTCTTTCAAAGTACCACCACTGGGCTACCTTTCAGTTTTGATGAAGCTATCCTGTCTCCATTTGCACAAGTATTTTGTGCTCGAGCCAGCCTCAATGCATACATTTCAGTGTATCATATTGAGCTCTGAGACCCTTGGTCTTGCCATTTCCTAGATAGAGGTGTGAACATTTCAGGTGAGTTTGTATTGACTAAAGGATCTGAAAGAATAGAGCTGATATGAATATAAATTATGTCTAAAGATTTTGTCAGCCAGTTGCTTTTTCCTTAAATTTCACTTTGTTGATTCCATGCTTAATAATGAAGTTACATGCAGTATAATTGCTACTGAATATGGAAAAAATTAAAATTAATGGTAAAACGAAAACAGTCACTTTCTCCTTACCTACATTTTTAAAATTCAGTGAACAAGTATGAAATTAATGTCTGAGATAGAAAAACGGTGAGGTGGTATGTGTGCTTCTACTTTCTCCTTTTGAGGACATGACAGACATCACTAATCAACCATCAGCAATCTCTCTTGTTGAAGTTTAGTCACTAATTCACAATCTTTCTTGTGTATATTTCCAGGAAGACAATGCCACTATTTATCTTGCTAATTTGTTATTTACCCAGCTCTGTGTGAGGCAATGTAGGGAAATAGGAATATAAGACTTAATTCCTTAAAGAGCTTATAATCTATTTAAGTAAAAACAAAAACATGTGAAACAATTACAGAGCAGCATAAGCCTTCAAAATGAAAGTTTAAATGAATTGTAATTAGAAGACAAAAATATTTTAATTATTTGGCATATATTTAAGCAAACAGTAGCAATAATGTATATAAAATTTCTGATATAGTAGTTCCAAATTGTATCTGTTCATACCCTTAATTTATCAACAATGTATAGCATTTGTATGGCACTTGAAGGACATCTCTGTGCCCTTGAACACAATTTCTTACATGTTTTCAGGGTGATTTTGTTTTCTGGGTTTCTCTGTTTTAGTTTTATTTCAGGCATAACTAGGATAAGGATCAGAAGATAGGCAGTCTAATCAAAAGTTCCAATGTGTCAATAAATTTCAAGGGCTCCAATTGTTTATGTTCAGTGATGTCTGTGAAAAGATAATGAAAAGCTGAACTTGGAATATAGTCTCTTTAAATCAGATTAATTTGGAATTTGTGGTAATTTAGTCAGGGTCTGGGTGCATGGTTACCAGTATGTTAAGTATTTGACAGGACTTAGGAAAAGTTAATGCTGCAAATGAAGTCATAAGATAAAGAAGCATCTACTTTACTTTTAGCAGTGTGATTGCATGTAATCAGAGGTTTGCTTTTTGAATTCTCTTGTGGCATAGTAATTATAAATCTACTCACTGGTAAACCATGACTTTTTCTAGACTTTGTTTCTTGACCTTATTGGAATTCCATAAAGTACTTAGTAATAACATCGCATTTCATTTAAAAATTTACAATTCATATGCTGCACACTACTCACTGACTTCTCTTTACATAGTGTGTGATACTGTTTTGGTGTTGGGTTGGTTTTCTTTAAAAATCATTTCACTATTAATGCTTTAAGTGCCAAGAAAAGGCATTGCATCTTATAGCATCTTTGGAACCTGCCCCAGTGTTCTGACTGATCTCATGTGTATATATTTACTTCACCTGGCATCCAAGTGTCTTTCTATTAGATATCAAGATGGCATTTGTGTACCTAAACATAACGCCTTTGTATACTCCAAGAGTGAGGTTGTAGAAAAACATGAATCATGAAGTCAGTCAGACCTGAACCCAAATCTCATGTTGGTCACTTACTGACTAGCTGTATAAATGTAGAAACTGTATTCATTTCCTCACTTATGAAATGGGGATAATTTTCTGCATCCCATTGAGTTATTAAGCCAAGCTTTAATGTAATAACTTTTCTTTAAACATTGGCAAGGGGAGAGAAAATCACTGGATTCTCTTCCTTGGTAATTTTTTTTTTGAGTTGGAGTCTCACTCTGTCGCCCAGACTGGAGTGCAGTGGCCACTCCCAGCCACCATAGCCACGACCTGCTGGGCTCCGGCGATCCTTCTACCTCAGTCTTTCCAAGTAGCTAAACTACAGGCACGTGCTACCATGACTGGCTAATTTTTTTTTTTTTTTTTGATTTATTGTGGAGATGAGGTCTTGCCAAGTTGCCCAGGTAGGTCTCGAACCAAGGGCTCAGGCAGTCTACTCACCTTGAACTCCCAAAGCGCGGGATTACAGGCTGAGTCACCGATCCCTTGGTAATTTAAACTCAGAACAGAGAATAGCTAAAGAATCTCAGAGTAGCCTCTTGAATTATTTGATATGCTCATGAGAAGCACCATCTTCATCTACTCAGATGACTTCCCAGGTTCCTTATATTCTGACTGTTAAAGAAATGACAACAGTTTTAAGCTGCAGTCCTTGAATATGTTGCATCTTCCAAAATAACATCCCAGTTTTGCCTGGTATCATCACTTGCAGCTAGGTTGTAAGGTCATTGCTATCTTTCTAAAAATCCCTATTCTTCTGGATGACTAAATGATGAGACCAAGAGCATCATAAAAATCAGCTCATTGCCACAGCATACATCAAGGCAGTGTATAAAGAATTCAGTAAATATGTGTAGGAAAATAACGGCAAGTGAAGTGAAATAAATCCAAAATAATCGATCATGATGATTAGGATAAATTGCTGCTTAAAATGTGGGAGAGGTCAAAGGGAATCAACCTACCACATTATCTCTATGATTGTTTCCTTGATTGCACAATGGGGTAATACTTGCTTCACAATATTCTTGTTTACAAACCAATACTGTGTTTAGCATAAAATTAAGACTGAATAAATATTCATTTCTTTTCTCTTATTTTCCCTGCTACTTTATCATCAAACTATGTCCATGGAAGAGGAGTTGCAGCAGTCCTGGGAAATAACAATGAAAATATTAGCAGTTTGCTGCTTACCAGTATTTGGACCTTGAAATAGTTTTCCTTTCTAGACATATACAAAACCAGATGGTTGAAACAGACAATCAACTACATATCCTAAGATGCATGCTCATACTGTTAGCAGTTATGGGTAGGAATTTAGTATAATGAAAAGTTAGTCAGACAGATCAGTATTTCAGTTTTGAGTATGAATGACTCTAAATTCTGATGGCAAACTCTGTGTCTTTTGCGTGATAGCTAGGTAAGCATTCTAAGTTTCTCTGGGTTTCTTGAGTCCTTATGTGTAAATATTGAGGTAATATCCTACCTTATAAGGTTGCTATTAGGAGCAAATGAAAAAGTGTATGTAAACTATCTAGGGCACCACTGTCCAAGGTAGAACTCCCTTTGGTGGTGTAAATGTTCTATCTGCGTTGTTCAATATGTAGATGCTAGTCACATATTGTTATTAAGCGCTTGAAATGGTACTAGTGCAACTGAGAAACTGAATTCTGAAATTTATTTAATTTTAATTTGCGGTATTTGTTTTTCAACAACATGCTCATGTCCCCCTTTTCTGGTCCCTTTGTATTCTATTTTTACTTATTAACATAAGGTTCTAAAAGTCTTAAATTGAATATAAGGAAGAAGTGAAATAGAGCTTATAGATGTTTGTCCATCTGATCCTTCCACTCCCCCCCATCCCCTGCATATAACAGGAGCTCAGAAAAGTGTATGGGGTTGAAGAGGCTGGTTGGTTGAGGGGAGAAAATGTGAGGGGAGAAAATTAACATTAGGCAGGTCATGTAGGCATATTAATTCAAAGTGGCATTCAAGAGTGAGAGTCCAGTAGTGACTCTAGGGGTTCAAGTCAGAAACATCAGGGATGAATATGGAGGAATTTCCCAACCACAGGGCTTTTTATGGGTAAGCAGTGAGTTAGTCAACTGTTCTTGGTTGTAACATTCACTGATTTGGGGATCCAGTATGAGCAAGAGCCTAGAAAATTGAAATTATTTGCCCAAAGTCACTCAAGTGGTTATTGGCAGATATTGGGAGTTAACATTTCTTCCAAATTAACCAGTCATTAAGACAAACATAGAAAACCAAACAGGCATTTGGTTTTTACTGATGATAAACACGTTCATAAAGGAGGTCATTCCAAGGAGCAATATAAAAGCAGTGACATCAGCATATGATAAAATGAAGTTCTTCCTGGGATAATTAATTACAGAAATTGTAGCCATACAATGGCTCAAACCTTGCTGATCCAAAGATCTAATTCTCATAATCCCATCAGTGATATCACTTTACATTGCCAGTGATCAATTTAATAGCAAGGAATGATAGTCGGATATAAAATTATCAAGACTTCATTGCCTTTACAAAAAACATTAGAAAGCATTTACTGGCATGCTACACAGTATCATAAATAATTAAAATACATCTACTTATTAAAATATCAAAATAGATAGTGATGTTATAGCCTCGTTGTTGTTTATTTCCTCATGCTCATTTGTAAAATTCAATAACTTCCAGAAGTTAATTGTCATTAGTGCAAAATGGAAAAATATATGTGATTAATGGACTTAAGAAAGAGAAAATGGGACACTGACTGTACATTTTTTTAAAAGACAGAATACCAATTAATGTCTTCATTAGGGTAAAACAACTCAGAAATGAATCAAGAGTTTGCTAATGCTCCTTTTGGAGACAATTATTTAACTTGTACTTATAGCTGTATTCAACTTTGAAATGGTTGAATCTAAGTATCTAGTGTGAAAAAACTTCACTATGAAATTCAAAATCAGAATTCAAATACCTTTTTACTTGTTTTTATTGAAGTTCAATCAATACAGAACATGCAATACAACTATAACAAACTGTGTACTATGTACCAAGAAACTATGATGAACTTGCAAATTATTTTTCCCAATTATGGATAACATCCAGCATTTGATTTTGAGCATGCACAAACATGTTAAATACCCACATATTTGAAGTGACAAGAACATATATGTAGAATTTTGGGTTGAAACAGACTGCTGATATTACCCTGGCTAGCTTTCAAATTTTACTAATAAGGCCTAGATCCATGTTTCTTAAATTTTATGTGCATATAAATCACCTGGCTATGTTTCTCAAAAATTTATGTGTTTATAAATCACCCAGAGATCTTGTTAACATGCAGATTATGATTCTGCATTTCTAATAAGCTCCCAAGTGATGCAAATGCAGCTTTGGAAAAACCAATCTTTAAAGAGAAAGAGCCTAGAGAACCGACCTATTTGTCCAAAATCAAACAAACAGATAGTGGAAAAATGAGAAGGATGGAAAAATGAGAATTTGTACTTCTGCCCCCTTACATTCCCCTATTCACACATTTTTTAAGTATCTGTAGCACAATGGTTAAGCGTATAAACTCTTTTTGTTGTTGTTGTTTTGTTTTTTTGAGTTGGAGTCTCACTCGGTCACCCAGACTAGAGTGCAGTGGCTGCTTCCGGCCACCGCAGCCTCGCCTGCTGGGCTCCAGCGATCCTTCCACCTCAGCCTTCCGAGTAGCCGGAATTACAGGCGTGCTACCACGCCCGGCTGATTTTTTGATTTATTGTAGAGATGAGGTCTCACTGCCCAGGCGGGTCTCGAACCCGTGGGCTCAGGCAATCCACTCACCTCAGCCTCCCAAAGGCGCGGGATTACAGGCTGAGCCACTGAGCCCGGCTGCGTATAAACTCTTAAATAGCAGGAGTTAAAATCGTATCTTCATCACCTGCCTTACCTTGTGGTTTTGGACGATTCTAAGTTTCTTTTCCATAAATTTCTTCTTTTGTACGTGGAAAAAGTAATAATCTTGTCTTATCTTGTCAGGTGGTATAAGAACAAAATGGTTTGTGTAAGGCAATTGGAATTCTATTAGCACATATTTAATGTGCTAATAGAATAGGTATTTAATAATTGTTAGCTTTTATCATTATGATCATTTCTTCTGCTACACAGCAGTACCTCAAACTAGTTAGAAGACTGTTTGGGAGCAAGAGATGTTTCTTTTTTTCTTTCTTTTTATTTATTTAGTTTTTTGTATTGGGGGTCTCACTCTGTCACCCAAGCTAGAGTGCAATGGCACGATTGTGATGATCATGGCTCATGGCAGCCTTGACCTCCTTGGCTCAAGCAATCCTTCACTTCAGCATCCAGTGTAGCTTGGGAGTACAGGCACACGTCACCACACTTGACTATTTATTTATTTATTTATTTATTTTAAATGCAAGGTCTCACTATGTTGCCCGAGCTGGTCTTGAACTCCTGGGGCTAAGCAATCCACCTGCTTTGCCTCCCAAAGTGCTGGGATTATAGGTGTGAGCCACTGTACCTGGACAGATGTTTGTTTTCTTAATAGAGAAACTCAGAAGTTTTTGGCTAACAAATTGAATTATTTTTGGCCCAGGCAATTGCTTTGACATTATATTTTTATCTGAGTGGGAAAATGTTTTGAGCATTAGGAAACTGTTTCAAATGATTAAAGCCTGACTCTGGTGAATGTATAGGTTGGCCAGCATTTCTACAAATCACTTTTTTCCTACTCCCTGTTGGAAACAGAGAAACTACCTTTTCTGATTGGTATAAAGGCCTTTTTCAGATTGTCTTTAGAGGTAGTAATTGTCTTAAGAAGGAGCTTGACTGTTTACTACAGATAGGTGAGATGTCAATTGATTTATAATGACATTCAGATTGCTACTAACAGTAAACTGGAAAGCAAGATTTGTTATGTTAAGATCTGTTATTAAACCAATGCAAGGAAAAGATTATGTCTGTAAAGTGTTATTGAGAAAGTCTTGGAGAATCAGTTTTTTGGTTTTCATTGGGTTTTTTTGGTTTTTTTTTGGAATTGGATTTTGGAATGGGGGGGGCTCTCCTGGGTTCCCCTGAATGGTGAGGGAATTAAGCAGCACCATACTGTTTTACATTGTTTCCTGATAAGCGTGTCCTTCAACAACTTAATTGCTTCTATTTTGCTTTCTCCAAGACACCTAATTTTTATCCATGTCTTTAATTGCTCCTGCCATTGGCACCATATGTGTCAGTCCGCAAGAAACAATGTCAGTATCATGATGCTGCAAGATGATCCTTGCTCCAGGTGGTTTCACAGCAAGATGAACACAAGTGAATGAGAAAGTAATTCATTTTTTAAAAACCAGAATGCCAATTTACTAATGGACAATAGAACCATAACTAATGTGACAGTAAGAATTGTGCCAATATAGACTTACTGGGCTGTGACAGTTATAATTATTATTGTAACTTATAAATTAGAGTTTGTTAGAGTGAAGATTGGTGTCCAAGGAAAGTCAATTTTTATCCAAAGAGTGTTCGATGAATAGAGGATCCTTGTTTTCGAGGAAAATTTTGTAATTTGAATATTAATAACATTAGGTAAATAGAACCTGCCATGGTCACTTCTAAATGGGGTGAGCCTGTTATGACTTTAAGACAATGTATTATCATGTTCCTGAAAGTTAAAGGATTGTCATTGAATCACATTAGGCCAAAGATAACTCCAATTTCACACATAAAGGATTATTGCAATATTTTAATTTGTAGAGTTATTTATTCAGGAATTATATAGTTGTTGAAACATAGAGATATTAAAGACTAAAATTAATACCCTGAGCCATACTTGGAGCAGAATAGGTAGCCAACAGGATGTGCAAAGCACTGAATCTGTTCTCAAATCACATTTGATGATATGACTTCAGAAAAAAGAGTTTTTATTTCACTTTATTTGTTGAAAGCAGATATATCCTTAACACTTTTGCTTGACTATTTTAGTGCAAGCATCTCTACTTTGCAGTTTTCATTAGCTCAACAAATTCTTATTGATTTTATAACACAATCTAGAACCTAAACAAATAGTATGCATTAAAATGAACTTGGTATTTACACTAACATTTTATTATGTACCTGAAAGACCACATGCAAACATCTATTAGTAATTTGAATCCATTTGTGAAAACGATATAGATTTGACTATATTTACATGGCCAGCATTTTATTTATGATACTGCTAATGTCTTATTTTCCTAGGCTTTGTGCAACTTTCATAATTGCTGTGGTTGTGTTATTAAAAATTGGATGTGATTTTTTGGGGAAGGTGATAGAGAACATTATGGTTCCCCAATAAAACACACATACACATACACACACAATTTTCCAAATGCTTTTAAGGAAGAAAGGGTTGATTAGAGGAGCAAGCAAAATGGTAAAATAATTTTGAGTGACACTATGTTCTTTAAAACTCATCACTTAAAGTAGTGTCAACAAGAAGTTAGTATATTAAAAAAGCAGTACAACTGAGTCTAAGTCATTCTCTCAGCAATCCATCCATTTGCTCATGCCTCATTTACCAACATACATAGCAAACTCTATTCAGAAATGATGAAACTTAGTCCCTGCTGTTGACTAGTACACAGTCAAGACAGGAAGGTTGTTTAAGCCTATCAGCATTAAATATTTTTTTTGGGCATCAGTCTTAGCTTTTTCTTATAGTATAATATAGTTTGATTCTTCTCCCATTCAACTTAGTTTTCTGTTCACTAGAGCTCTAATTTTTTGTTTTAATGCATTGCATTCCTTCATTACATTCATCACTACTCATCAAATTTCTCTAGATACATTTCCTGATATGTAATTCTCTTTTTAGTTTTACCCTTCAATGGTTTTTAATTGTACTCTTTTGGACCCCAAGACTGTCCTTTTCTTGGTTACCAGCTTCATCCTACAGCCTCCTTCCTCTGATGGGCCCTGTGTTTTATTGGAAGACCACATAGGGTATGCAAAGTCTTGAAAAGAGCCTGGATTTAGGTAAGAACGGTGACCATTGTTGTAGAACCATCACTATAGGCTGATGCTTCCCTGCAGAGGGAAGACTTTCAGAAGTAATGGTTTAAAAAGATTAAATTAATCCCAACCCCCCAAAAGAAAAAGCTAAGAATGAGGTCCAAAAGAAATATTTAATTCTGATAGGATTAAATATTTAATGCTGATAGGGAGAGAGAGGGATTGATATTATTTTGGCAATTGTTTCAGAGTAGAATTTTCAGATAAAAATATCTAAAGAAGGATTTTTTTTAAACATGCTTCTCCATAGATGAGATATAACTTCCTTTTCCTCAATAAAATGGAATTAAAGAGCTCCATTAATCTTTAAGGCTTTGGAGTTGGATTTTTTTGAATGGGAGCAATGTGCTAAGACTGGCCTTATGGGGAGAGAAAGAATGTGGTTGTACTCAGGAAACCTGCGCCGTGGTGCCATCTGGGTGCACTAAGATTTACTTCCTGACTCTGCCCAGACATGATAAATTATAGATGCTGTTAATAGTTCAAGGAATGGCATTTGAATTTACCCTTCAGGGTAAATGCTGCTGAACTTTTAATTATAATGTTCTGCAGGGTGCTCAACCTTTGTTGCACCTCACTGTTATCTATGCATTTTTAAAAAATACATATTACAGACAGACCTCAAACCAAACCTTCTGAATCAATTTCTGCCAGTGGAACCAGCATGTGTGCATTTTCAATGAGTTCTGTAAGTATTTCTGATGTTTAAGATGGGTCAACAACTCTGTTTGTATGCCCTCCCTGGTAGTGGCCTCAGAGACAAGGGATTCTTGCTCCATACTCTGTATTATTATTATTATTATTATTATTATAAAGATGTGGGGTGCAATTCAGGGTTAGGTATACAAACACTGATTATGTAGATACCCTTGTTGATGAGGTATGCCCCTCCCTCCCCTGACAGTTTCCCACTACTGCCAATCCCTTTTTTATATTATTATATTTTTTCTTGTCTTTTTTTTGTTGTTCACCTTTAAATTCTTTATTTTAAAATTGTGGGGTACAATTTAGGGTTAGATATATAGATATTCATTGTGCAGGTACCCTTGTTGATGAAATGTGCCCCCCCGGCAGTTTCCCACTACTGCCAATCCCACCTCCCTGCCCCCTCCCACACCCCCGCAATTTCCTGCTACTGTCAGTCCTTTTCTTATACTATTACGATAGTTGTTCAAGGTCCACTTATGAGTGAGAACATGTGATACTCAGTTCTTTGTTTCTATGAAAGATCACTCAGTATTATAGACTCTAAGTCCATCCAGGTTGCTGCCAAGTTCATGATTTTGTTCTTCTTTATGGCTACGTAATATTCCATTATGTATATGTACCACTTTTTTTTTTTTTTTTTTTTTGAGTTGGAGTCTCACTCTGTCACCCAGACTGGAGTGCAGTGGCCACTCCCGGCCACCACAGCCTTGACCTGCTGGGCTCCGGCAATCCTTCCGCCTCAGCCTTCCGAGTAGCCAAAATTACAGGTGTGTGCTACCACACCTGGCTAATTTTTTGATTTTATTGTAGAGATGAGGTCTTGCCTACCCAGGAGGGTCTCAAACCCGCGGGCTCAGGCAATCTACTCACCTCAGCCTCCCAAAGGCGTGGGATTACAGGCTGAGCCACCGAGCTCGGCTCCACATTTTTTTTTTATCCAGTCCTCTTTTGATGGGTGGTACAGTTGGTTCCATGTTCTTGCTGTTGTGAACAATGCTGTGATAAACATATGTGTGCAGGTATCCTTTTATAGAGTGATTTGAGTTCTTCCGGGTATATTCCCAGTAGGGGGATTGCAGGGTCACATGGAAGGTCGATTTTTAGAACTTTTAGGAATTGCCACACTGTTTTCCAAAGAGGCTGTACTAGTTTACAGTTCCACCAACAGTGTAGAAGTGTTCCCTTTTCACCACATCCTCTCCAGCATCTGTTATTTTTTTGAGTTGTTGACGATGGGCATCCTGATTGGAGTTAGGTGTTATCTCAGTGTAGTTTTAATTCTTATATTATTATAGTTATTCAAGGTCCACTAATGAGTGAGAACATATGGCACTCTGTTCTTTGTTTCTGTGATAGATTACTGAGTATGATCAACTCTAAATCCATCCAAGTTGCTGCGAAGTCCATGTTTGTCCTTCTTTAAGGCTGCATAATATTCCACTGTATATATGTACCACATTTTTAAAATCCAGTCCAGCTTTGATGGGTAGCATGTTTGGTTCCATGTTTTTACTATTGTGAATAGAGCTACAACAAACATATATGTGCAGGTATCTTTTTTGTAGAATGATCTGAGTTCCTCCAGGTATATTCCCAATAGGGGAATTGCTGGGTCATATAGCAGGTCCATTTCTAGCTCTTTTAGAAATCGCCACACTGTTTTCCAAAGATGTTGCACTAGTTTGCATTCCCACCAACATGTGGGGGTCCTGCCCCTACAAGGGTTGTGAGATTTTCCGAAGGAGGGACGGATAGGCGAAAGATGAATACTTTATACTTGGACACCTGCTTTCTGAACAGATAACAATTTAATGTCAGTTAACACAGAGCTTTTATACCATTTGTAAAGGGGCAAGACAAAGAAAATTCTTTCATGTACATATGCTTTAAAAGTTACCACCATCTAGCCATCTAGAAGCGACAAACAAGTCAAGAACACTATCTACTTTTAGTTAATGAGTCTTTATCATAAAGCCAAAAATGATAGTTTTAGTTCAAAGTCCCAAATTACAGTCCTTGAAATGTCTCAAGAAAGTTTTCAAGTGTACATTTCTTTATGTAGTGGTAGTTTTCCTTCTGGGGCTTTTATAACCTTCAGAGCTTTGTAATTGCCTCTCTTGTCCAGGTGTCTTTGTTACTTTTTATTTTTTTTTATATCCTGCAGTGTTTATTTCTAAAGAAAACTCAAAAGAAGTTTTTAATGACATTTGTCAGGCCCCCCAAGGTTGCTTTCTGTATTTAGTTAATTATCATAAAAGTGTCTGATTAGTATATTATGAGTTCAGTGGAAACCCACTCTATAAATGTTAACTTAGAGTTTTAACTATTGAGTTAAGTAAAAACCTTAACGATAATCTTTATCCTAAGTCAGTGAAAACAGTGTTATAAATCACCTACATAACTACTAGATAAGTGTTAGAACTTATAATGAATTCATAATGAACTTACTATAAACTTGTGCTTCTAAAAAACCTTATGTCTAAACACTAAACTGCATAATTCTAAATCAAATAAGGAGTGAATATACTTATATAATTTTTTACTCAAGCAATATCTAGTAACTTATAACCAAGTGAAAGAAAGCATTTTTTATGTTTCAGAGTTTAACCCTTGCATATGTTAGAAAAGGCCAAGTGGCATAGTGGGAAAATGGACAAATGAACCATGACATTTACAGGTTAGCTATGAGTACTTTGCATAAACATGCCATTTTCTTCTTCTACGACTGCACAGAACTTTTTCAGTCATACCAACAGCAAAGATGGAAGATAGAAGGGCCTCAGCTGCCTGGACTCACTTTGCGGCCGGGGGGTCCTCAGTGCACCTGGACTTTGTCAATCAGGCGGGCCTCCAAGGCTGGCTCCCAACATCAGCATATACTTTGCTTTTAACAGCAGGAAAAGTAGATCCAGAACTTAGAAGTCTGGATGCCTAGAAGTTCTGCGGTTGCCTTTGCTGATGGAAGAAAATAGAAAAGGAAGCTGAGGATGAAATAGTAAGGAATGCCTTCAATAGTGAATCATGGAGGTAGAAGTTTGCTGGTGAAAACGACAAAGAAAGGGCAACCAAGAAAACAGAGAGCCAGGAGAGTGGTATTAACCAGTGCCCAGGCTGCAGGAGGATGAGCTCTGAGTCAGGGCAGTTGGAGTTGGTGATCAAGAGGTTAGCAGAGATGTTCAAGGTAAAAACTAGTGCTGGGAGTGGAAGTCAGATTGCACTCTTTCAGAGGCCACTCTTTTCCACCCTAGCTGTACCTCACAGTCTTATGTGGAGATTTAAAAACACAGAATTTCCAAATTTTATCCCACATGTTCTGGGCTGAAATCTCCAGAGAAGAGGTCAGAACATTTGCCTCTGAATTTTTTTTAACTTTATTTTTATTTATTTTAAAGATGTGGAGTATATTTCAGGATTAAATAGATAAGTGATCATTGTACCAGTAAACCCCTCTACCCTGGCAGTTTGCCACCACATTTTTAAAAGCTACACAGGACATTTGGTGCAGAAGCCAGGTCCCAAGGACTGGGGTCTAAGAGGGATATAGGGACTAGAAGCAGGAATACAGACCTCTCTGGAAAATGGTGGTGGGAAGAAAAAAGCAGATTTGAGTAAACATGAGCTAATGGGAAACTGGGTGGAAGGACACTTTTCACGTTTTTATATATTCTCTGAAAGAAATTGAGCATGCTTGAAGAGAAGGAATGCTTGAGAACAAGAAGTTAAACAAGCAACTAAGAAAGGGTAATTGAAGTAAGGTTCTCAAAAAAATGACATAAAAACCTGTCTTGGGAAAGGTTAGATCAACAGGCATCCATTCTTATTTTATTGTTAAGATGAATTGAGGGTGACACTATGAGTCAGGAGAATAATTGGTTTGTATCTGCGACTATGTAGGCTTCAGCTGTTCCAATGTTGCTTTTCGATGTGAACCCTTCAGCCCACATCTCAGCATAGAAAATGACGAACCAATGTTGGGCCTGCAAAATCTGAAATGAACCTAAATGGATGATCCAAGGAATAATGAATCCAGGGTGAATGAGAGGTCCAGGAAAGCCTTAGAAAAGTCATCATATGCTAATAATTTCCAAAGGGGTATGAAAATAGTGATGAGGGAGAGTTTAAGCTTCTGTAAACTTTCAGGTCTATTAACAAGTTATAAAGCTTCTGTAATTCTCCACAACGATGGCCACTGATTCCGAACAATGATTTTTTTTCATCACATTTGAGTGCTGAGCAGCGCTTATTTATGCTTTCAAAGAAAGTTACTTTTTCCCTCTAAACTGATTGAGTTTTCATTTTAGTAGAGTTCCCTTCTCCTGCAGTAAACTTCAGGAAATGTGTGTGGGGGTCGGGGTAGTGGTGGTGGTGGTAGTATATATTCAGCACATGTTGCAAGTAAATCATTAAAACTTTTACAAACACATGTGATAGCTGTCAGTTGGCTTATTCTTAATGACTGGTTCTTTGGCTATAGGCGTTTTAAGCTGGTGACAATGAATACAAAAAATGGTGTCAAGTTTTAACATGTGTCATGGACAGGCAATAGCTTATTCCACCTGGCTACTATTCTATTGGCTTTTTTGTTATGGCAATACAAACTTTCAAAGCAAGTTTATAGATTATTTGAAAGTTAAATAGATTTGGGAGTTAAATCAATTATTTTGAAGAAAAGAATCTATTACCAAACGATTTCTAATAACAACCAAGACAATGTGACTTTCTGCTCACATTTACTCTTTTCCTTTTAGAAGGAGAGTGGGTGGCAATTATGCACACCTGCTCTTTTATTCTATCAAGAAGATCTATTAAGGGACTGAAAAATACAGGTGAGCTTATTGAAACTAATGATGTTATCCTACTATTTCAGAATTAGGCCTGAGTAGTAAATTCTGTTTGATTCTCTTCTCCTTCAGCAGCTGCAATTCCTATGATACAGTTAAAATCTACTGGGCCTTTTAAAGACACGTAAAATGGACATGTAATTCACTTTACGCGAGAGTTGGTAACTTTATGATCTTTGTGAAACAAGGCTCCAGGAGGAAGAACTCACAGAAGTTCTGCCTAGCACTTACAGTCCCTGGAGAGAATGAGGCAAGGCTCGTTACGCGTGCTTCCTCTTTCTTTCTCAACTCAAATTAGCTTTACAGTAAGGTATAGTGACTCGTTTGTGGTTACCTTAGATGTTACTCTTGTGAGTAAGAAGCAGCTGATCAACAAAAATTTTAAAGACCTTATTGCTAAATTCTGAATTATTTTTACCGGTTTACTTCTCGGTGTCATTTATTTGCCCTGTCAACAAATTGAGTTTCTTCTATTATGTACCAGGCACCCACTGAGGCACTGAACTCACAGAAAGTGAGTTTCTATTTTGCAGTATCTTTAAGTAAGACAGATCTTGACTGCAAGGAAGTCAGTCTCCCAGGAGAAGCTGACTTGTAAGTGGTGACAGATTAATAATTAGTACTTTACAAATATTTTCATATATTCACACTGAAGGAATGCCCGCACTTTCCAGGCTGGTGGCCATTTATGACTGGATTGCTAATCTCGTAAAAATCAATCAGGAGGCATAAAATATTATTGAAAGTAAAGTTAAGGAACCTGTGAAGCCATTAATGCGCCCTATTCTACCTCCCCCAAACCAGATGGAAACCTTGGGCCAGCAAGACCCATCCATCTTGCTTAAGAAGTTACTTCTTCTTACTTGACCATCACTTCAGGGCTTTCGCTGTGACAAATCATTTCAGTTTAAATGGAAGAGGATTCATTTTGTCAAAAACTCATTGTAGGATGAGTTTCTGGGTTATTAAAAACAAACAACAACAATAACAACAAAACAAGCCCGCAGATGTCCAGGGTGAAGAAGAATTGCATCAGGAGGAGAATCTATCAGGAACTGTGGCTTTTGAAGATCACTATGCCCTTGGCACTACTGCCAAAGGCAAGCAAATGTGCCAAATTATAAACTGTCAGAGGAGCTGTTAGAGGAAACCTGCCAGGTCTGAGCGGACTGCCTGGCTGTCCCACTGCCTGGTGACTAGGCCATAAATCTGGGCCTCATTGTCAGCACCTGGTGACCCTGTGTACCCTTGTGGGTAGGACTCTCAGGTGAGTATGTGATGTCTTCAGAGGTGGAGGCCAGGGATACTCACTGACCTGGTGACTGTTCACACGCTTGAGTAAGAATTTAAATATGCCGAAAAGCAAATGTTTTTGTTTTTTTTTTTCCACTTGTAATTCCATTTCCCCTGGGTGAAATGAGCCCCAGCCTGCACTCATTTTTGAAGAGCTGCTTGAGTGGGGTTGGCATCCTCAGGCGATTTCAGAGAATATATAAGGAGTCCTGGTAGTATCTGAGATAAAATCCATGTGAATGACTCGCAACTTACTTTATAATTAAGTATCCAAGTTGGGGTTCCATTGACCAAACAACATGATTATGCTTTATGTGGGTTTAGGTGGAGAGGAAAGGGAGAAAAACAGAAGCCTACCTGTCATGAAAAGAAAATGAGATCGACTATGTTGCTTCCCCAAAACATCCTCATAAGGGATCAGGGCTCTTTGAATTTTGATGGCTAAGATGAAGTTAGCTTTCTCTTTTGCTGCCAAGATGGAGTTGTGCGATATCTCCCTTACTGTTCTCTGAGATGATATCCCTAGAAATAAAATCCCTGTTCTCACTTCAGACCAGATTTGCATTGTTGTGGGCTGAGACTAAGTGGCATAGAGTGTAGTATGGGTTCATCTTTCAATTCTGTTCAGTGTGATGGATTGGTATATCAATGGATTTCTGTAGTAGAGAGTTTGTTTCAATTGTTCCAATTAATTCATTTATTCAGTACGTACTAAACTGCTGAGTGCTAGGCTATGTGAATGAGTCGAGATGACAAATATCACAGTCCCTGATCTTAAAGTGCCTTATATCAAGTTAGTAAGAGAGAACTTGTTCAATTGATGAGGAAACCAAGTGGTATGGGCAAAAGTACCTGAGAGTGGAACAAAGTTAGAGGAGTTCTCTATATAATGACTTATATTTTGTCAGTAAAATTTACTGAGGGCGGGGTAAAAATGATTGGCCATTTGAGGAACGTGAAAAGATTGGGAAAGGGCACAGTGAACAAAATTGGAGTGATTATGAATGAGAAATCTCGAATGGCTGGTGGAGGAGACCTGGGTGCCTTTAGCAAGTAACATTTCTTTGGACTGGTCTGAACAATCTTTATAAACTGTCATGTGGCAAATAAAATGAGGACCAGTAACATTAAATAGTCCTATGGGCTGAAAGCTATTGAGAGTGTTTGCCCTAAAACAGGATACCACTGTTTTGTGCCGAGAAGATAGGTCAGAAAGCATGAACTGGGAAATAATTCCTTGCCTTGCCAAGGGAACGAAAGAGGTCAACAATAAAAGGAAAAAGTCTTTAGTAATGACTTAACATAACAGATGAGGAGAAGAAGCCGGTTTTTCAGTGCATCACTGAGGCAGTGTAGTGTAGCAGAATTGCTGGGTTGTGTTATTCTGTCTTTAACATTTAGAGGAACTGTCAAACTGCAACATTTTACATTTTTCTCAGCAACGTGTAATGGCTCTAATTTCACCACATTCTCACCAATGCTTTTTTTTTTCCAAATAGATTTTATTTTTTTTAGACAAATTTTAGGTTCACAACAAAATTGAGTGGAAGGTGTGGAGATTTCCCATATACCTCCTGCTTCCACACATACACAGCCTCCCCCATTATAAACACCCCCTACCAGATCATGTGTTACAATCAATGAACCTACACTACACACACATTAGCACCCAAAGTCCATAATTTTCACTAGAATTTAATCCTGGGCCAGGCAATACGGCTCACACCTTGCCTAATCTCAGCACATTGGGAGGCCAAGGTGAGAGGATCGCAGGAGTTCAAGACCAGCCTAGGCAACATGGTAAGACCCTGCTGCTACAAAAAAAAAAAAAAAATTAGCAGGGTGTGGTGGCATGAACCTGTAGTCTCAGTTATTCGGGAGGATGAGGCAGAAGGATCACCTAAACCCAGGATGTTGAGTCTGCAGCAAGCTGTGATCATGCCACTGCACTCTAGTCTGGGTGACAGAGCAAGACCCTGACAAAAAAAAAAAAAGAATGTATTCTTGGTGCTGTACATTCTATGTATTGCACAAATGTATAATGATATGTACTTACCGTTATAAATCATACCAAGTAGTTTCCCTGCCCTAAAATTCCTCCGTGCTCTGCCTCATATTTATCCATTCCTCCTCATTGACCCCTGGCAATTAATCACTAATCTTTTTACTATCTCCATAGTTTTGCCTTTTCCAGAATGTCCTGTAGTTGAATTCATACGGTATATAGTTTTTTCATACTGGCTTCTTAATAATATCACTTAATAATATGTATTTAAGTTTCCTCCATGTCTTTATGGCTTCATAGCTCATTTCTTTCGACTGCTGAATAATATATTCCATTGTCTAGATGTACCATAGTTTATCCAACCTATTAAAGGACATCTTGGTTGCTTTTAAGTTTGAGCATTATGAATAAGGCTGATATAAGCATCCATTGTGCAGATTTTTGTATAGACATCAGTTTTCAACTCCTTTGGGTAAATACCAAGGAGCACAATTGCTGGGTTGTACAGTAAGAGTATATTTTGTTTTGTGAGAAACCGCCAAATTGTCTTCCAAAATGGCTGTACCATTCTGTATTTCCACCGTGAATGAATGAGTTTGTGTTACTCCAGTCTTCACCAGCATTTCATGTTGTTAATGTTCTGAATTTTGGCAATTCTAAAAGGTGTATATTGGCATCTCATTGTTGTTTTAATATGTAATTCCCTGGTGAAGTGATGTGGAGTGTCTTTTCATATGCCTATTTGCCATCTGTACATCTTTTATGGTGAGGTGGCAGTTAAGGTTTTGGGTCGAATATAAAAATCAGGTTGTTAGTTTTCTTATCATTGAGTTTTAAGAGTTCTTTGTCTATTGGATAGCATTCTTTATCGGATAGGAACTTTGAAAATATTTTCTCCCAGTCTGTAGTTTGTCTCCACAACCCCCCACCCGCCCTCCGCCAATGTCTTTTGCAGAGCAAAAGTTATAAAATTTAATAAAGTCCAGCCTATAACTTATTTCTTTCATGAACCACACCTTTGGTGGGGTAGCTAAAATATCATTGCTAAATAGAAGGCCATCTAGATTTTTGCCTATGTTATATTCTAGAAATTTTATCGTTTTGTGTTTTGCATTTAAGACTGTGATCCATTTTGAGCTAATTATTGTGAAGGAGGTGTTGGGGCTCACACACACCATTCCAACGTATGACTGCAGTAGACCAGAATATATCACCCCAAAATACGCCACTCTGGCATACTGAATACTTTGATCTGAAGGAAACTGAAAACAAACTAACACAGGAAGAGCTCTTCGCCTCCCCCCATCAACTGCCTAAAATGAAGTATAAAACACCCTTTTTGTAAAGAGAAATTTACATCTATAAAGAAACTTTCATTGTTAAAGATGTCAGTGTCAGGAAAAGAACTACTCCAAGACTACTTTTATCACCTGAGAGGCTTGTATCTGCATAACAGGGCAACCTTTATTCACCATACATTTTCCCCTGCACCTTCTCATAATTTTTCTCCACTTTCCCTTCTAGAAGTCCCCAACTTCTGTTTCTTTCTTTAGCTCAGGAAGTTTTATAAACTTCAATCATCTAGCCCTTCTTTGAGTTTCATATATTTGTGGGGCTCTCATGCATATGCCCATAATTAAAATGGTTTTACTCCTGTTAATCTGTCTTATGACATTTTAAGAGTTGTAGCCCAGCCAGAGAACCTAGGAAGGTAGATAAAAGACATTTTTTCCCTCCCCTGCAGGTTTAAGGCCTGTGTCTAGATCCTTTGTTTGCTTGTGGGTGTTCAGTTGTTCTAGTATTATTTGTTTAAATGAATGTTATTTCTCTGCTGAATTGCTTTTGCTCCTTTGTCAAAGATTAGTTGACTATTATTTATATCAGTTTATTTCTGGGCTCTTGTGACATAATAAAAATACATATATTTGGTCGCTCCCCCTGGTCCCTGACACAGCTCCTAAATCCCTTGGAATCTTCTAGGTAATAGGAGCATATTTTGTTCTAATGAGGCTGATTCTTGGCAGGCTCCCGGAGAGCTTCAGGATAGGGGCTGTACACCAGAGAGATCAAGCCGTAATTAGAAGCTTGAAACCTTCATCCTCACTCCCATCTTCCAGGGAGGGAGATGGCTGGAGATTAAGTTAGTAATTGATCCTACTTACATGTAAGTCTACATAAAAAATCTCCAGGGTTTGGGGAGCTTCTAGGTTGAAGAATGTTCATTGCAGGGTGAGTGGTGTACCCCACTGCTACAGGAACAGAAGGTCACTGTGCTTAGGACCTTCCCAGACCTCACCCTACATAGCTCTTTATCTGGCTATCTGTTTCCTTTATAGTAAACTGATAAGTGCAAGTAAAGTGTTTCCCTGAGTTCTGAGAGCTTTTATAGCACATTATTGAACATGAGGTGAGAGTAATGGGAATCCCTGATTTGTAGGCAAGTCAGACCGAAGTGAGGATACTCTGGGTGCCCAATACTTGTGACTGGCATCTGAAGTAGAGATCTGTCTTAGGGAACTGAGCACTTCACCAGTGAGGTATTTGTTAACTCTGGGTAGTTAGTATCAGAATTAAATTAAATTATAGGACTCCCGGCTGGTGTCTAAAGAGAAATGGAGAATTTCTTAGTAGGGAAAACCCACATATTTGGTATCCAGAAGTATTGTGAGTGTAGCAGTTTTTGTTTTGTTTTGTTTTGTTTTTAGCTCTCTATTCTGTTACACTGTTTGTCTATATTGGTTTTTTTGTTTTTTGTTTTGGTCTCTCCACTTAAACTTTAGAATCAATTTGTTCATATGCACTAAATAACTTACTGAAATTTTGTTTGGGGTCACATTTAATATACACATCTCACTGGGAAGAACTGAGTTCTTAATAATGTTGCATCTTATTTTTCTAGTTTCCTATAAAGAAGCTTAGATTATTTTAGATATTCTTTCTTTTCTAATATATGCATTTAATGCTTTAATTTGCCTCTAAGCACCATCTTCATTGCATCCCACAGATTTTGATGTTATATTTTCATTTAGTTCAAAGTATTTTTTAATTTCTCTTGAGGCTTTTCTGTGACCCATTGTTATTTAGAATTGTGTTGTTTAATCTTCAAGTATTTTTTTGATTCTCCAGTTATCTTCCCATTATTGACTTCTCATTTAATTCCACTCTGTGGTCTGACAGCAGACATAGTACGATTAGTATGATCAGTATTCTTAAATTTATTAAAGTGTGTTTTATGGCCCAGACTGGGTCATAGTGAGTTTCCTATGAGCTTGAGAAAAATGTGTATTCTTCTTCTTCTTCTTCTTCTTTGGTTTTGTTTTGTTTTTAGTTGGAGTCTTACACTGTCACCCAGGCTGGAGTGCAGTGGCATGGTCACTGCAGCCTCGACCTACTGGGCTCAGGCAATCCTTCCACCTCAGCCTTCCAAGTAGCTGGAACTACAGGCATGTACTATCATGCCTGGTTAATTTTTTGGTTTATTGTAGAGACAAGGTCTCACCAAATTGCCCAGGTTGGTCTAGAACCCCTAGGCTCAGGCAATCCTCTCACCTCAGCTCTTCTGTTTTTTATGAAGTAGCCTGTAGATGTCTATTATAACCAGTTGATTGATTCATCAACACTAGAATCACCTTTATGGTGATTTCAGTCAGCATAGTGGGCATGAGTGGTATTTCATTGTGGTTTTGATTTGCATTTCCCTTATGGCTAATGATGTTGAATATTTTTGAATGCTCTTATTAGACATTTATATATAATCTTTGAAGACATGTCTAGTTTGACATTTGTTTTGGTTGTCTTTTATTTTTGAGTTGTAAGAGTTTTTTATGTAGTCTAGATCTAAATTCCTTATTAGAATATGGTTTGTAAACATTTTTCTCCCATTGTATTGTCTTATCACTTTCTTCATTGATCTTTTAAAATACATAAGTTTTAAGCTTTTATTAAGTCCAGTTTTTTTTCTATTATTGCTTATGTTTCTGATGTAGCCGAAAAATTATTGTCTAATCTAAGGTGATGGAGACTTAGTACTATTTGTTTTCTATGAGTCTTATAGTTGTGGCTTTTGCATTTAGGTTTGTGATCCATTTTGAGTTAATTTTTTTATATGGTATGAGGTAGTGATCCAGCTTTATTCTTTGGCTTGTAGATATTTAGTTGTCTCACAAAGTTAGTAAAAAAAAAATTAATTGATGCTAAATTTAAGGGTATATTTCTGAACTCTAAATTCGATTACATTGATCTGTATATCTTATCCTCAGACCAGTATCACACTACGTTGAATGCTATAGTTTCATAGTAACTTTTGAAATTAGTAAACTTTTTCAAGATTGCTTTGGTTATTCTGTGTTTCTTGCATTTTCATATGAATTCTAGAATCAACTTGTCAATTTCTGCAAAGAAGTTAATTGGATTTTGATAAAGATTGTGTTGAATCTCTAGATCAGTTTGAGAAGGATTGCCATCTTAATAATATTGTCTTCTGCCCTATGAACATAGAATGTATTTCCATTTATTTAGGTCTTTTAATTTTCTAACAATTTTTTCCCAGTTTTTAGAGCATAAGTTTTACACTTTTTGTTAGAGTTCTCCAGAGAAATAGAACCAGTAGGATAAAGGTGTGTGTGTGTGTGTGTGTATGTGTTGGCTCACACAATTGTGGAGACCATGAAGTCCTATGAGCTTGTTATCTACAAGCTGGAGAACCAGAAAAGCTGGTGGTGTAAGTCCCAGTTTGAGTCCAAAGACCTGAGAACCAAGGCTAGAGGGAAGGGGTGAGGTTGTAAGTCCTAGTCTAAGTCCAAAAGCTTGAGAAACAGAAGCATCAATGGTCAAAAGTAGGAAAAGATAGACGTACCAGTTCCAACAGAAGCAAAATTTCCTTCTTTTGCCTTTTTGTTCAATGTAGGCCTTCTATGGGTTGGATAGTGCCTGTCCACATTTGTGAGGATGATCTTCTTTACTCAGTCTACTGATTCAAATGCTAATCTCTTCTGAAATCACCCTCAAAGTCACCTCCAGAAATATTTTTAACAGTTATCTGGGAAGACCTTGGTCCAATCAAGTTGACACATAAAATTAACTACCACATACTTCATTTGTTAAATTTATTCCTAAGTATTTTTTTCTTTTTGGTGCTATTGTAAAGAGAATTACTTTCCTAATTTTTTAAATGTTCATTGTCTGTATATAGAAATACAATAGATTTTTGTATTTTGTTATTGTATTCTGCAATCTTGCTGAACTTTTAAATTAATCTTAATAGAGTTTTAGAGGATTCTTTTTTTTTTTTTTTTGAGTTGGAGTCTAGAATTTTTCCCTGTATAAGATTGTGTCTTCTATAAAGAGTGTTTTTTTTTTCTTTTCTAATTAGGATGCATTTTATTTCATTTTCTTACCTAATTGCCCTGGCTAGAACTTCTTGTACAATGTTCAAAAGAAGTGACAAATAGACATCTTCTTATTCCTAATCTTAGGGATAAAGCATTTGCACATTCATCATTAAGTAATAGATTAACTGTAAGTTTTTTTGTTGTTGAGGAAGTTTCCTTCCATTTCTAGTTTGAGTGTTTTCATTGTGAAAGGGTGTTGGAGTTTGTCAAACACTTTTCCTGCACATTCATGTATGATTTGTCTCTTATTTTATTGATACAATGTGTTACACAAATTGAACTTCACATATTAAACCAAATTTGTATTCATGGGATAAATCCCACTTGCTCATGATGTATAATCTTTTATTTGTAAATCTGGTTTGCTGATATATTTTTAAGGATTTTGGTATGTATATTCACAAGAGATATCATGTTCATTTTCTTGTGATGTCTGTACCTGTTTTGATAAACAGACTGCACAAAGATCTCTTAACACTCAATAATAAGACAACCAGACCAAAAAATAGGTAAAGAATCCAAGCAGACAGTTTTCTAAAGAGAATAGACAAATCGCTAATAAGAAAATGAAAAGATACTTAACATCATGAGCCATTAGGAAAATGCAATAAAAACCACAATGAGATAGTATTTCATACCCACTTGTGTGGCTAAAATCAAGTGTTGGTGACAGCGTGATAAATTCTTATTGCTGTGTTATTTATAACAGCTAAAAAGTGGAAACAACCTAAATTTCTACTGACTGATGAATGAATAAATACAATATAGTATATCCATGCACTAGAATATTACCACTCTATATAAAGACATAAAGTACTGATACAAGCTACAAATTGGATGAACTCGGAAAACATTGTTCTAAGTGCATGAAGTTAATTGCAAAAGATCACACACAGTGTACGATTCCATTTATATGAAAGTTCTAGAATACGCAAATCTGAAGAGCTAGAAAGTAGATTAGTGATTGCTTAGGACTGCAGGGTGGGGAAAATAAAAAGTGGGGAAGGGGGAGGAGTGTAGAGAAATGGGGAATTATTAATGGGTTTCTTTTTGATAAAAATGTTTTAAAATAGATATGGTGATGATTGTATAACTTTATGTGCATATACTAAAAACATTGCATTGTACGCTTTAAGGGGGTAGAGTGTACTCATATAGCATGTGAATTTTCTCAATAAAGTAGTTATATATATCTATTTTTTTACATGAGAGAAAAGGTATGATTTGTTTGTCTTGCCAAATCTTCCATTTCTACTGTATTATTGTTTAATAATTACAGTAACCTTGTTAGAGGATAGTACTATCACTCAATTTTATAAATGAGAAACTGAGACTTAAAGAAATTAAATAATAACTTGTGCCAGGTCACAGAACTTGTGAGTGACAGATTCAGGATTCAAATCAGACCATGTACCTGTTAAGCCCACGGCTAAACACGGAGCTCTACTAACTGAGAAGTCTTATTTCAACTCAACTTTTATCTACCCCATTTTTCCATTCTATATCATTCTTTTTTGTATCAGTATAGGAGAAGAAAAAAGTGGAGGCTAAAATCTATTTAAACAATGTTAAATGGTCTTATAAATTTCTACCTACTGAAGAAGAAATAGAATAATGCTGGCTACTTAAGATGACAGCTCAACTTTCTATGTGTTTTTTTTTTTTAGACACATTCTTCAAGAGAATTCAGATCTATGAACATTGTTTAAAAGACTTAGAATAGCTAGTTTAAAATGCTGATTTGTGTTGCAATGAATTAAGTATGGGCATAAGGCTTTATTTCCTCTTCGAAAACTCTTTTGCCATCTGGTTCTCAGTGTTCCCTTAACATAGTTTTCAGGCTATGAAATTCTGTACATCTTTATGAAGCTCAAGAATTGACCTCTGAGAGGGAAAAGTCTTATTTTATTATGCTGACACCACACATCATAAGTCTTATTTTGCTTGGAGATCTCATTCAATGTCATCACCAACATGTGCAATAAGAGATACGTCATGTTTATGGCTAGAACATTCCTTTTATTTCCAGTTATAGTTTTCCCATAAAATCTCTATTGAAAATAATCTCCATGCAGTCATTGAATGTTATTGCTTGGAACAGAAATGCTAAAACAATTTGCTTATTTAGGATCTTGAGTTTTTCCAACGTTCTGAAGTGTCTCAGTCCCTCAAGAAATATCTTTTTAGCCAGACCAGTAGTAATGTAAGTCTGTGGCTTTTCTTGTCATGTATTTTATGGGATTGTGTTACTTCCATAATATATTTTGTATTCCTCCCACTTGTATTAGAGTACAATGGGAAATAATTCAATTTTAACTCTTCTCTCCCAGATATTTTACAGTTATGATTGACATTTTCTCAAGAGTTGTTTATTAAAAAGTAGATCCCAATGGGATCCAAGAATGGTAAAAGGCAGAGCCTGTGCATTATACAAACATTTTAAAAATACTTATATACTTCTTAAAAATTAGATGTTTATCTTCTGCCTGTTTTTATGTGCAAGCGTCTCTATTTTTTATTTTTATCTATAAACTGTGCAAGCCTCTCTTGTTGGACAGAGGTCTGCCTGGCTATTGTACTGGGTAAGTAGGCTGAGAGGGAGACCTTGCCCCAGGTGAC
Source organism: Carlito syrichta (assembly GCF_000164805.1). Classification (NCBI taxonomy): domain Eukaryota; kingdom Metazoa; phylum Chordata; class Mammalia; order Primates; family Tarsiidae; genus Carlito; species Carlito syrichta. The sequence goes on from NW_007252731.1 coordinate 258,303, forward strand.
CAAAAGCAGAATAACCAGTGGGTCTCTGGAGAACTCTGAAGGTCAAGCTCTTGGCACAAAAATCTAAAATGTTGGGGTAAAGGGTGCAAAGGAAGTAGCTGACATCAAAGTCCAGTGGGGAGAAGACTGGCAGAGTTTGCTGGATAGGGGCAGAGGAAGAATGATTTGGGTGTTTCAAATGCAGCTGAAATATTGAGAACTTGGTACATATAATCTGGTGTAGTGAAATGGGTGTGACTTTGGAGTTGGGTCTAGGTTCACATGTTGCTTAGTAAGCAGCCTTGGATAAGTGAGTGAATCCTTTGTGCCTGAGTTTCTCATTATTTAAATATGCAGTAGCATCATTATAATCACATTGTCATTCTTCAATACCTGTAATTTGCTAGATACTTTACATAGATAATATTGTTTAATTATTAGTGCCATCCAATAAGGTATTTTTAAAATTATCCCTATCTTTTGGACAGGGGAAACTGAGGTTCAGAGAAGTTAAGCAATTTTCCAAGGTCCTTTTCTACAACTGGAAACAAATAGAGCCAAGATTTTAATCCAGAACTATCAGATTCCACAGTCCACTCAATCATTGGATCAGAATGACCTGGACCTCAAGTTATCAGGGGCATTCTCGATTCTACTGTAGACTTTACTGTGTGTGTTGGCACTTCGGGGGATAGGGCCCAGCAATGCGCATTTGAACTCGCCACTTAGGTGATTCCTGTGCTCTTTGTGAAGAGTACTCTGTAGTCTTGTCACTCAAGATATGGTTTGTGGTCCTGGACCAGCAGCTTCAGCATCACCTGGGAGCTTATTAGAAGTGCAAATTCTTAGACACTATTCTAGCCCTGCTGGTTTACAATACACTCTCTAATAAGATCCCCAGGTGATGTATATGCACATAAAGTTTGGGAAGGCCTGCTTAACAGGGTGGTTGTGAAGCTTAGAGATACTCAATATAAAGTGTCTAGCATATCATAGGTGCTCAACAAATACTCCTAACTATCATTTCTCATTTTGATAAAATAGAAAGTGATGTTCTGGGAGGGCTGCAAGTTGAAGGTTAAGGCAAACAACTGGTTTGCTTCCCCTTCCTTTGGGATCTATGCCCCAGTGCTGTTATATTGTTTCCCAGTCTAGTCTAGCCACACCTTCCTGTCCTAAAAGTATATAACATTCCAAAATTTTTGCTGTCCTCTTCTGCCAACACCTCAGTTTAAAGTCAGAAGATCTGGATTTGACTCTTGGCTTGGCTAGTTATTAAGTCTGTGACCTTCGGAAAATTAAGTAGCCTTTTTAAGTCTAATTAATTTTTATTGTTTGCCAAAAGGGCATAATGATGATGAAAATATTATTATATCATACTAAAATCTAAGCGTTTAGTCCTATTTGCCTCTACTTTTGTTGGGATGTTCATTGGACAAATAAGTAAGGAACATAGAGAAGAAAAGTATTAGAGTCTGTATTTTTTTTCTAAGTTTTAACACTGGAAGACTTTAAAATAAATAATTTTTCTGAAATTCTGTCCTTTAATGACAAAAGTCTGCTTTTAGAAAGAGGATGTAATCTATAATCAAAGCAATGAATATAGGTCTAAATTCACAAAATTCAAAAATTTGCCAGGATCTTTCAGAAATCATGCTAAGTTTTTGCTTGAATGTCAGTAGAGACAATAACAAAGTGACTTTCGTAATGACACCAAGGTATTTAATGGATATAATTTTATTTTTTATTTTATTTTATTTTATTTTTTGAGGTGGAGTCTCACTCCTTTGCCCAGGTTGTAATCCAGTGGCACACACACTCCCGGCCACCCCAGGGTCAACCCACTGGGCTCCGGCGATCCTTCCACCTCAGCCTTCAAGTAGCGGAACTACAGGTGCGCGCTACCACGCCCGGCTGATTTTTGGATTTTTATTGTAGAGATGAGGTCTCGCTGCCCAGGTGGGTCTCGAACCCGCGGGCTCAGGCAATTCACTCACCTCAGACTCCCAAAGTGCGGGATTATAGGCTGAGCCACCAAGCCCGGCCAACGGATGTAATTTTAATTGGTGTATAGTTGCCCCTCGATAACCATGAGGTACTGGTTCCAGGACTCTGAGGATACCAAAATTCACAGATGCTCAAGTCCCTTTTATAAAATGGGGCAATATTTGCAAATAACCTACATACATATTCACATATACTTTAAATCAGCTCTAAATTACCAATAATACCTAACACAGTGTAAATGCTATGTCAAAAGTTGTTATACTGTGTTTTTAAAATTTATATCTTTTTAAAAGTTTTATTTTAAAGAGGTAGGGTACAATTCAGGATTAGGTATGCAAGTGGTCATCATATAGGAAAAGTTTGGGCCTCCCTTTTGTCTCTGAAAATTTATAGCATTTTAATTGTTTTTTTAGTTTTGACTATTTTGATTCTGGACTGGTTAAATTCACAGATACAGATTTGGGAACATCTGGGGACAGTTTTGCTTGTCACAACTGGTGGGGTTGCTACTGGCAGATGGTAGAGGCCAGGGATGCTGCTAAACTTCCTACAGTGCACAGGACAGCACCCACCACAACAGAGTTATCCAGCTCTAAATGTCTTAGTGCCAATGTCAAGAAATCCTGCTCTAGAGATTGTATTGTCAATTACATGAGAATACCACAGTGGCCAAGTCAACCTCAGTCACTACTTGTTTCCAGCATGTAAACAAACCTCTGGGAAATAAGTATTCGATAAATGTTTATTGAATTACTTTTAATTGATTGAATGAATGAATACATGAATAAATGAAAAGAATATTAACCTTTTATCTATTACATTAACTGTTAAAACACACAGGCCTGTTTTTAACCATAAATGTAAAATAGCAGTCTTCACTTGGCATTAGGGAAAATCATATCAAGTTTACCACAGCACTATTCTTTTCAAAACTTTGGTTGAGAGAAATAATAAGCGAGTATGTATTTTTGTTTATGAAAAAAAGTATCCTAAAATTAAGAAGCCAGATCACTGAGCTGCAAACCTAAACCAATGTGTCTGCTTTTCCTTGCTTATGTCAGCTGTGAATAGGAATATTATTGACAACCTACAGTTTGGACTATTGCAAGAAACAGCCCTTAAATATGCATCTGTTGTAGGCAATGTTGTTGCGAGCATCTTTCATTACATGATGTGGTCCTTATAAAGGATTCATGCGAGAAATTGCCTGTGTCCTCTGTTTCTGCCGTGTTTCTAAGTTATTTTCATCTTCAAAATATGAATTACAGAGTTGTGTTCAATTGTGACATTGGTTACTGAGAAGCTTAAATATAACTTTGACTCATTTTAAATAAGTGCATGAAGTATTATAATATCCTAATCTCACCCTTGTTTATCCTTTTTTAAATTTTATTTTCCCTTTACTCTGCTATTGCTTTAAGCCTTTCCCACTTCCTTTCTTCCCTTTCTCCTTCCTTCCTTCCTTCTTTCTTTCTTTCCCTCTTTCTTTCTAAGTATGTTTTGTAAATAACAAATTTTTCCCCTCTAGAATGGATGTTTTGAAAAATAAGTTCCTTACTATATAAGTATTTATTGAGTGCCTATTTTATTTCATTTTTTTTAATGAAAAAAAATTTTTTTTTGAGTTGGAGTCTCACTCTGTCGCCCAGACTGGAGTGCAGTGGCCGCTCCCGGCCACCGCAGCTTCGACCTGCTGTGCTCCGGCGATACTTCCACCTCAGCCTTTCCAGTAGCCGGAATTACAGGCATGCGCTACCACGCCCAGATGATTTTTTGATTTATTGTAGAGATGAGGTCTCGCTGCCCAGGCGGGTCTCGAACCCGCAGGCTCAGGCAATCCACTCACCTCAGCCTCCCAAAGGCGCGGGATTGCAGGCTGAGCCACCGAGCCCGGCTGAGTGCCTATTTTATAACTGTGACCTTTCGGTAAAGAAATATACAACATGCTTTGAACAGACAAAACTTTATCAAAATAACGATCATCACAAATAATGGCAAGTGGTATTTCTATGAGACTAAGAGCATGATACATTCACGGTATTCTTTACTTGCTGTTTCTGGACCCTAGCCTCAGAAAGCAATCTAAGAGATGCCTTTGGAATATTTGAGAAGAGAAAAAGTGAGAGGAGCGATAGGTCTACAGTAATCAGATTGTCTCATAAATAATGCAGCTGATTTCTTGTCAGCTCAGCAAAGGATCTTACAGTATCTGTTTGCCACACATTTAAACCCATTTTTCATATTTCAAAGTTTCATTAAATTCAGTTGGTTTGGCTGTCCTAAGCTTATACTATATGTGGATAGGCCCAATGCTAGAGTTTGAGGATTCTCATGACTTCAGCTTAAAAAGTAATTACTACTGAAAAATTAAAAGTTATTTTATTCAGCATACTCCTTATAAAAATTTAGGGGAAATTGGGGAATGGTGAGCAAAGAACAAACAAAAATCATTTATAATCTAATCACTGAGAGGCAGTGAAAACTATTATTCTAACAAGTTCTTTTAGCCTTTGTAAGGAGGAACAGGTAGACAGATGATAGGTAGGTAGGTAGGTAGGTAGGTAGGTAGATAGATAGATAGATAGATAGCTAAAGATATGGAATGGGATATTGTACAGACTCTGTAACAATTGTTGGTATTCTCTTGTCTATGATATTATTTTATCTCCATGTCATTGAACGTTGTTCTATATTGTCACTTTTAGTGACCAGATGGTATCTGTTGTGTAGATATATATTCTGTTTATTCACCAATACATTATAGTTGAATGTTTAAATTGTTTGCATTATAAGTACTATTAGATGATGGCACGTGTGTGTATGTTGTACACATGCTTTTAAAAGCTTATTTCAGTGATTCCCAGTCAAAACATTCAATAACTTCTTTTTAAAACTGAGACACAAATATAAATTTTGTTCCAATATAGACTGACATAGCAGGGTGATTTTATAGTATACATTTATAACAACAGTTAAATACAAGGGGATACTCAAAAAACTAGAATTATCTTTTGGAGGGTGGCGCCTTGTAGTACAAGCTTCCTCTACTAGGTAAGTGTTTAGGAACCCATCGGCATCAGTGTGCCTGCTAGTGTTGTTGTGAGAGGTTGTGTTTGGTTTCAGTGATTTTTTTTTTTTTGAGATGCTTTTAACATGTTTGCTCACTTCATGATGGGTGATTTACATGAACAACCTGCCTACACCATGATGAATATTCAGTAGTTTTTGACCAAAACTGCATGATCTCAGTACCCCACCCTCCCTGTTCACCCAGTGTCACCCTAAGCGACTTTTTTTTTGTTTCCCCAGATGAAAACAGTCCTCAAAGGAAAACATTTTGCTGATGTGGAAGAGGTGAAACAAAAAATGGCAGAAGCATTAAAAGGCATCCAAACTGAGCTCAAAAACTGTTTTGAGCAGTGGAAAAAGCATCTTAATAAGTGTTTTGCATCAAATGGAAAATACTTTGAAGGTGGCTAAAGTTTAAACATGTAAAATAAATACACGGCTTTAGTAAATAACTTCTGGGATTTTTTTGCCCCCCCCCCATATTTCTTCTCTATATTTAGTTGGGGAGATAATTTTAAGTTATTTGAGGAAATTAAACACTACAAATAGCCCCATTTATTTCCATATACAACACACATCTATCTAGATGAGAAGAATGAAGTAAATACCAAACCTTGATTTAAAACATCACTTTTGTATCTCATAGACCAAAAATTCAGATAGACTTTTTCTTTTTAAAGCAAAATGTAGGATAGAAATCTTAGAGACTGAATTTCAGTGAGCACATTGTTGATCAAAATTAATGTGCCACTATCAGAGCATAACAACCCAATCTTCTTTCACACAAAAGTATTAGGAGAACTATTTTATTTTCACAAATAACCGAAAAAGAGGTAGAGATAAAAGAGACAGGGAGGGAAAGACAAACAAATCCCTATAGATTTCCCTGATTTACAGGTGGGATTCAAAAGTGACTGCTGTGTGAAAAAGGCACCATTATGAAGAAACTCTCCTCAGATTACTCAGTCAGAAACAATCAAAAAGGACTCTGATTGAGTGCACCCTTTCAGTATTTTGTACCGCCACAGCAAATTAAATTCATTCAGGTTGACTTCATGGTATGTATCGCTTAAAAAAACTTTGTCTGTGCTTCTCTCCCACCCCGCACTTCCAAATGAACTGGTTACCTTGGATACAAGAGAAGAAAAAAATAACTGATTTCAGTGCAGTGTTGGTAAACAGCATAGCGTGGTAAAATATACAGAAATATTCCAGGTTAGTCTGCTGTGGTCTTGATTTTGGGGTCAATTTTCTACTTTGTAAGGTTTTACTGCTCTCACTCTGGGATAAAGAGTAAGAAGGTAGGGCCAAAAAGCATTGTTTTGATGCTATAGAAGGATTGGATTTTGACTGACACATGGGTTAGTTTGAATAGGTTTTAGGACCAGGTGTTAAAAAAATTTCCCTTAAATATCCAAGAACTCAGGAAGGACCATTTCTACCCCATGCTGAGATTTGTAAGCAAAGGCTCTAGGAGGTTCCTCCTGTTGGAGTCTTTACTACCATTGATTTGCAACGGGAGAGTGAGATCAACATATGGACTGTGCGTCCTGGAAACTGAGTCATTCTGTCTGCCCTCTGCTATACCTTTTCAACTTTAGTAGCCTTTTCCTGTGGTGCAATGATTAGAACCTCAAATCTTCACGCAAGACTGGGCTCAGTGGTGTGGGCCATGGCACCAGAACAGCTCCCACTGTCCTGCCTCTCCGTCCTCGTCAATATTCCCAGAGAGACTCAGTGGCCTTTTATGGCATACGGTAATAATAAGAGCATCGAACAGATGTTCACTTTTTTTGGATGACACTAAAATGCATTGTGTAAACTAGGCATGCTGTGAAGGGACTTAGCCTGTCATACTAATTTTAAAATTACCTTTCTGCATTCTGTTCTCTTTATAGCAAGACCCAGGGCATTTGGAAAGGATATTAAGCCATTCTGACTTTGCTGAAAAGGAAAATTTATGTTAAATACAAGACTGAAAAAAAAAAAGTTTCTCTGTTAAGTCTTTCTGACCTGTAGTTGACTCACCCTTTTCTTCAGTGAGTCTAAGATGCAGGGAAATGGCCTGAAGGACAGTGTTTGAAGACTGTGCTGTGTGTGTCTGTATACACTGACTGTCTGTGTATGTGTTGTCTGTCCCGGGGCCCGAGGGCAACACTGGGCCTTCCTGCACCTCAGAGTTCCAGCTTCTGCTGGAAAAGCAGGTACACAAAGCCTCCTTTAATGTGCCTGCAATGAGCGGTCAGATGAAACGTGCCCACTGATGAGTAACAGATCTGTCCCCTAAGACGCCTCTCCTCAGAACATGCCATTTGTTGACTCTGGGTGAAGCTTTTAGTATTTTCAGTCTGTCCAAAGATTTGGCCGGTAGCCCTTCTGTTGATTGTCATATTCCCTTGCCAGAAACGTCAATTACCAGTTTTTCTTTCTTCATCTGTTCATTAAGCCTTTTGTATGTTTTCTCTCTGATTCTTAGGAATTAGTGATGACATGTGTCATTTTCAAATTGTTGAACTTCCTTTAAGGAAACCGATTCTTCTCTCTGCAGTGTTTCAAATATTTGAGAGTACTGTTATTTGTTTTTAACTGAAAGCAAGTGAAACTAGGTAAACTTATAGTGTTTAGTTCATCTAATCCATACTTACCTATAGAAATAAGAATGAGGGTGGTTATTTATAAGTGAAATAAGTCCATAGGCTTATTTTCAAAAAGCTCAGTATAGGTAATAATTTTATCCTTTAGCAACTTGTTAGCGGTATCACATTGGCTGATGGAGGTTTCCTATTTTCTGATCCATCTGGGAATGGTACTCTGTGGGAGTTCTTTTTCCATCTGTTAGGTAATGAGGGAAAAAAGGAGTCAGGAGGAAAGCAGGAAGCAAAGAACTGTGAGCCTGGGCAAGCAGGAGACCAAGGACTTACTTTGTGAATCGTTGTAAGTTGTAGTTTGGGAGACATGGGAGAGCCATCATGCTGGGAGAATGAGACTGTCCTGCTAGACAAAGTGCCTGTGTCTGTTTTCCCTAATGGCTCCGCCAGCCCCTCAACTGAATCTTTTGTCTTGGGAAGAGCCCTTTCTACATGGGGACCACTTTGTGCTCTGGTTGAATTGCCTGGCCTGAGGCTCTCCAGAGATCTGTATTCCATATGGATTCTAGCCCTAATGTCAAGCTCTCGGACAGCTATATTGGGAGAAGGGTGGAACAGAGTCTCACTAGAATCTTCTTGTGTGGTTTGGAGCCAGAAACAGGCCTGAAATGAGCTTGTTTAGAAACCCACATTGCCTATTTTTAGGGAGTTTTCGAATTGTTCTCTGCTTGAGATCTACCTTTTAAGAAAGGTCTACAAATCTTAGTTTTGATTAGGATCTGATTAGTGGAAGTCTGACTCTACTGCCCCCACTGAGTCCCCTGTGTGTGTCAGCTTCTTTGATAGGCACTCCATAGGCATTTTCTCATTTAGTCTCATAGCCTCTTGAGGTCAGGACTATTATTATCTTCATTTTCCGGATGAAGAAACCCAGGCTGAGGAAAGGTTAAGTCACTTGTCCAAGGTTTCACAGCTGGGATGGGAAATCAGTTCTGTGTGGCTCTACGATCATGAACGTGTTTCCTACTGGTTATGCTGCCATGTTCTCTGGTGGACCATCCAAGTCACTGCCTCCCCTTTAATTTCCTGCAGTCTTATCCTCCCATTATACTTATCTGGCAAGACCCCAAGCCTGGATTTGCCCTTCTGCTCCCAGACAGAGGCAATAGATCTTTGAAAAGGAAAAAAGAAAACCAAACCATAAAACCATGCAGATTAACACCACTAAAGTTCCTTGTCTCCTCTCTCAGCTGAGCCCTCTGTATCACTTATTCATCGCTTTGAGATCTTTGGTCAGCTTTCACTCTCACTCTGCACAGAACAAATCCAAGTCATCACCATACTCCCTCAGCCTCCTCTTGACCTCTAATCGCAACAGTACTTCTGGCTTCTTGGAAAAACTGAAGTCATCAGAAAATTTCATCTATCTTATTTACAAGGTGATTTATAGTCACGTCAACCTTGACCTTCTTGTGAGTTTTAGGGTATCAATGCTCTGTCATCCATTTCAATGTCAAACTTCTTACCTGGATCCTTTGAAACCCCTCACTCCCTTTTGCTTCCTCTGGGACCTTGTTCTGTGAATCAGAATTCTTCAACTACTCTACCTTTATTTTCTTTTTTCAGATGTTTTCCCCCTCATTTAAAAACAAGCTCATATTTTACTAGTCTAAATTTCAAATAAAGTAAAAAGCCCTATGTTCCCTCTAGCTAGTCAAATCTCTCTTCTCTTCTTACCCAAACCCCTGAAAAAGTAGTCTATACTGCTAGTCTCCAACATCTTTTCCCCTTCCTTCTCCCACAATATTTGGCTTTTGTTTTTACCACTGCACTCATTGGGATCCAGCCAGACAAAAATAAACACTTCAATTATTTGCAAAGAAAATATAATGCCAGGAAATTGATTAGACAGGAGGCAGAGGAACTGAGAAGCCAAACAGAGGATGGTGAGATATTCCAGACATAGTGAATCCTGGGACCCACTACCACACTTATCATGGAGGAACAAAATGAAGATGATAATATCAGATCCTGCATTTGTGATCACCCATGAAGGGTATGACATGGATTGGCAGGCCTGTCCCCTTGGTGCTGAAACCACAGAAGGAATTCAGCCCAGGGACTGCAGACATGCCATCTAAGACAGTGATGAGAGGTAGAAATACCCAGCTTCTCTGTTCCCATCACATACCTCCCATTGGCTGAACTCACTAAGCTGGAATCCAGATGAAACAGGAGGCTGGGAGGTGCATCCTGTAGAGTCAGCTGCCTGGGATACAGAATGAGGGCGAGGATGGGACTGTGTCTGAGGGCTAACAAACCTATGACCAACACATCATGCAAAGACAATGGTGACTTTCTACATGCCATATCCAGTGGTATTTTAGTTTTCATATTATTGAAACTTTCTGCACTATATTGTTGATTACTCCCTCCTTAGAATTGTTGTCTTTCTTAGTTTCTGAGGTACAGCATCCTCACCCCATTCTATCTATTCACTCTGTCTGCTTTAAAGACTTCTCCCTTTCCGTATTCCCACACCCACCACTTAAAAATTGATGTTCTCCAGGATCCAGTTCTTCAACTCAAGGTATTAACTTGGATGTAGAGTCTAGTAACTTTCAAATATGTTTCTCTTGCTCAGGCCCTTCTCCTGAAAGTTAGGCCTGTGTCGACACCTCCATGCCTCTATAAGCACTTCAAATTCAACAAGAACATAAGAAAACCCTTCATTTTTTGCAAAAATTTTCATTTCATATTCCTTTGTTTCCTTTTTCACATCCAGGATCCATGGATGAATGAAAGGAATGGGGAGCAGGGGGAGGGAAGAAGGAAGGACAGACAGCATAGGGCATAGCTGGCTGAGATGTCATTACCCATCTTCTAAAAATTGTGAACAGTCTGAGATTTTATTCTGATTGTCAACTGACAAATTAGCCTGCCATAGTTTCATGGCTGCTGAGACAAGTCTCCTGGATCAGAGACAAATAATTTTCTTACTCATGACAGAGTAAGCACCATGAGCTTCATGATGGTGTTGGTTTCCCTTGTTCCTTCAAGTCTGACACAGATACCATGGAGTGGTTCTCGTGGGTGCTCACATGCAGTGGGTTTGTACCACTAGGGAGGAACGCAGAACTTAGGAAGTCCGAGGACTGTACACATGGCCTTGAAAAGCCTACACAAAGGTAAGACTCACTCTTTTATAGGTAAATTGCTATTTTACTGTCTTTGCTTTGCTCTCCTTGTGACTCTTATCTCTTTTATCCTCTGGTTTCCTGTTCAGCTGAAGAGTTCTACTCATCCTTCATGGCTCAGTTGCTTCCCCTGCCATGCATATGCATCTCTTGTAGCTTTTGCTTCCTCAATAATGCTAACAAAACAAAACAAAAGAAAAACTTCATGGGTTCCTTTGTTTCAGAGCGTCTCATGTAACACTGCTTACTGGTTTGCCTTCTCATTCAGCTGTGAGCTCTGGCATCATTGTAGGTACACTGTATCAGGCATCCAGTAGAGCTTGGAGTCATCTAATGATCCCATGTACGGTTAAGATTGTGCTGCTTCTAAATGGTGTGTGGCGCCAATGGGGCTACCACATCTAGGATTTACTCTGATGTTACAGGAGTACCAAATTGTGGGACTGTTTATATAATAAGATAGTTAAGAAAAATATGGTAAGGATAACTATTACCTTTTTTGAGTCTCTACTATGTGCCCTACTACATCAAAGAGAAAAACTAGTCCCAACCTTTTACCTTGTTGTCACTATTTTACTATTCTGTCAACAATATTGAAGAATTTGTTCGTATTATTATTATGAAGATTTGAAAGAATTAGCTTGGAGTAACCTGTCTTTAATCAAGCTTGGATGACATTTTGGGAGATTTTGCAACTGGCAAGCAGAAGACAACCTGGCAAACACATAAGCACACACATTTCAAAATGGCATCCGATTCCTTTTTTTTATTCCGTAAGCAAATTCAAATTTGGTCAGGCTTCTTTCCATTTCTGTGAATTCTGGAAATTCCAAAATCATTTTGTCCTAACCTCATTGGAAAAACCATGTAACTACTTTCATAATGAATTGATAACCAGTCAAATATTTTTTTTTCATTTCATATAAAAAGATAGAATCCACCTACTGGAAGTTTAATAGAAGAAAAGCATAAAACCCCCCTAAATCCCAGTGACAGTGACTTTTATGAAGTTGCTTTAGGTTTTATAGAAATCTTGTATCAGTTTGTTATTCATAAGAATATTACCTGGGTTTTTATTCATATTGTCATTTGGATTATGTGATAGAGCATTGAGGTCAGATTCCTGAAAAACTGTTTGATTATTATTAAAGCTGATTAAAACTAAATTTTTATTTTTAATCAAGAAACATATGAGAAAAAATAGGGTTGTTTTGTGATTTGTAATCTGGAAACATGAGATATTCTTTTTCTTTTTTTAATTTTAAAAATGTGGGGTACAATTCAGGCTTAGGTACATAAGTGGTCATCGTACAGGTGAAGTTTGGGCCTCCCTTTGGTCCCCACTTTGCCTGGTTTGGGATCAGGTACACTTATTGATGTTATATTTCTCCCCTACTCTCCTTCCCCTGGCAGTGTCCCACTACTGCCAATGTCTTTCTTATAGCATAATGATAAATGTTCAGGGTCTACTTGTGAGTGAGAATATGTGGTACTCAGTTCATTGTTTCTGTGATAGATCACTGAGTATGATAGACTCTAAATCCATCCAAGTTACTGCAAAGTCCTTAATTTTGTCCTTATTTATGACTGTGTAATATTCCATCATATATATGTACCACACTTTTTATCCAATCCACTTTTGATGGGCACCATGGTTGGTTCCATGTTTTTGCTATTGTGAATAGTGCTGCAATAAACATGCATGCGCAGGTATCTTTTTTGTAGAATGATTTTAGTTCCTCCAGGTATATTCCCAGAAGGGGGATTGCTGGGTTGTATGGAAGGTCGATTTTCAGAGCTTTTAGGAATCACCATACTGCTTTCCACAGAGATTGTACTGATTTACAGTTCCACCAGCAGTGTAGAAGCATTCCCGTTCTCCGCATCTTCTCCAGGATCTGATGTAGTTTGAGTTATTTTTATTTATTTATTTATTTTCTTTTTAGTTTTTTTTATTTTAAAGATGTGGGGTACAAATCAGGGTTAGGTATACAAATGCTCATTATGCAGGTACCCTTGTTGATGAGGTGTGCACCCTCTTCCCCAGGCAGATTCCCAATACTGCCAATCCTGCTTCCCTGCCCCCCTCCTGGCAGTTTCCCACTACTGCCAATCCTTTTCTTATACGATTACAATCATTGTTCAAGGTCTACTTATGAGTGAGAACATGTGATACTCAGTTCTTTGTTTCTGTGAAAGATCACTCAGTATTTTTTGAGTTATTAATGATATGGCCATCCTGACTGGAGTTAGGTAGTATCTCAGTGTGGGTTTGATTTGCATTTCTTTGATGATTAGTGAGGCTGAGCATTTTTTTCATGCATCTGTTGCCTGCTCATATATCTTCTTTTGAGAAGTGCCTATTCATATCTTTTGCCCACTTTGTGATAGGGCTGTTTGTTTTTTTTTTTTGCTTTTGATACATTTGAGTTCCTTGTAGGTTCTGATGTTAGGCCTTATCAGATATACAGTTGGCAAATATTTTTTCCCATTCTGTGGGCTGTCTCCCCACCCTCTTAATGGTTTCTTTAGCTTTGCAGAAGCTTTTTGGTTTGATGAGGACTCACTTTTCTATCTTATCTCTTATGGCATGGACTTTTGGGTTTTAATCAGGAATTGGTTGCTTATTCCAATGTCTGTAAAGGTGTCTCTTGCATTTTCTAAGATTCTTTTAGTTTGAGGTTTCACATTTAGGTCTTTGATCCATTTAGAGTTGATTTTTGTGTATGGGGATAGGTAGGGGTCTTGTTTCATTCTTGTGCGTGTGGTCAGCCAGTTTTCCCAGCACCATTTACTAAATAGGTTCTCCTCTCCCCAGTGGTGGTTGGTGGTGGCTTTGTCAAAGATGAGCTAACTGAGAAATTGAGGTTTTGCTTCTGGAAACTCTATCCTGTTCCATTGGTCTATATGCCTGTTCTTGTACCAATACCAGGCTGTTTTGATTATTGTAGCTTTAAATTAAGTTTAAAGTCTGGAAGTGTGACTCCCCTCCACCCCACCCTGGCTTTATTTCTTTTGCTAAGGATTATTTTGGCTATTTGTGGTCATTTATGTTTCCAAATGAAATTCTGTATTGTTATTTCCTGGTTTGAGAAGAGTGATGTTGGTAATTTAATGGGTATTGTGTAGAATCTGTAGACTGCCTTGGGTATAATGGACATCTTAGCAGGGAATATTTTTCCATTTGTGTTTTCTTTGATTTCTTTGAGCAGTGTTTTGTAATTTTCATTGTAAAGGTCTTCACTTCTCTGGTTGAGAAGATGCCTAGGTATTTCATTTTTTTGTGTGGCTATTGTGAATGAGATTGTGTTTTTGATTTGGTTCTCTGCCTGTTTGTTGTTAGTATATAAGAATGCAACTATTTTTTGCATGTTTATTTTGTACGCTGAGACTTTGCCAAAGTGCTTTATCAGTGCAAGGAAGTTTTTGACAGATTCCCTTGAGTTTTCCAGGTATAGGATCATATTGTCAGCCCTATTAAAAAGTGTAGATCTTACAATTTCTTTCTTTTCAAATATCCTATCTTACAATTTCTTTCTTTTCAAATATTCTTTCTTTCTGTTTACTGAATCTTCCATATTTTTAAAAGGAATGTCTATCTATCCATCCATCTGCATGTATCCTACTTTGTTTCAAAAAGAATTTAAGGCAGATCCTTAAGGGAGTATGATATTTTTAATCTGAAAATTTTGAAATGTAAGTCAAATATTTAAGTCAAATAGTAATTTCTTTATGACAAATTAGTTATTTGCTTTATACTTCTAAGCAAAGTATAAAACAAAATATTTCATAATTCAAAGCTTCAAAATGACATTCTTATAAAGAATAATTTTTATGTACATAACAAACCTGATGCTTCTTGACTTAATAGAAAAGTGAATAGGAAAAATAAATAAATAAAGAAGAAAAGTGAATAGGATCCAAACAGAAATATAACACTTCTGTTATGTAAATGACAGAATGAGCTTTGATTTGAAGGAGGTTAAAAACTATACATTTTTAAAAAAGGATTTGAATTTACATAAGAGAATAAAGTGATTTAGAGGGGAAATTAACAGCAAAATGGTGATTACTGCAAAGGCAAGCAACGCATACAAAAAAAATTTGATCAGTTCTCAGAAGGTAAAATAATTTAGCTCAGAGCAGCAGGAACAGCCAAAAAATGGATGTGTCAGACGATTATACTTGGCATATGACAACAGAATATGTTTAATTGCTTGCCATGAAAGTCAGCAGACATATCTGTCTTTAAAGAGAATATTGATTAATTGGAGGTGTTTAGTACTATAATTTGAGCTAAATGACTCTTTTCCTATCTGATCATATCAGCATTTCTTTTAAAAATTCTCATTGAAGGCATGAATATAGATTCTGATAGGTTGAAAACAGCTATTGTGCTGGAAATTTTTATAGCAACATGTAACCATTATCACTAGTTACAGTACAGTGTAAATAATTTTGCTTAGCTAAATCTATCATTACTCTAGAAGAATGCATAATGTATTAGTATGCATTATTTATAAAATACATATTAGTATTCATAATATGTGAAATTAGGGCATGTTGGTACTTTTACCTTCCAAAAGGTTCCTCAGTAAATGGTATTTCAATAATTTATGTTCAAGATAAATTAATATTTGCTTTTCAATAACACATATTTATGTTTATAATCTAGCACCAAGCAAGGTTTTTTCCCAGTCTACTTGGTTGCAGCAGGGTGATTTTAACTACATGTCACAGCTTCATTACTTTCCTCATCCAGGGGCATCTCATGGCTATGTGCCTGGGGAGAAGCCCAGTGGGAAAGATGAGGTTGCCTTGGCCAATGACTTTTCCTGTTGCTAGCTAATCCTTGGTTATTTGTGGATTCAAAAAAAGAGCAGTTGGAGAAATGGAATCCTTCCAATTCTTGACCCTGGTGCTATCCATCATTTCCTAAAACCATTTAATACTTAGCACCTAGAAAATTGTCCGTTAAATTATGACAGAAAAGAAATTCCATACCCCCTCTTTCCAGTCACTTTAACCCTGGATTTAGTCATTGGCACAGCAGAATATAAAACCAGATAGTCTAGAGCACATGAGAAAGTAGGAACATTTCTGTGAAGATGACTCTCCCTGTCACTTTTCTGAATGGACATTTCTAAGTGTAATGATGAGTCTCTATGACAGACAACTCAAGTAAATATAAAAATGAGAACAATATTAGTTTATTTTTTCTACTTCTAATGTTGGTCCAAAATTTTGTGAAAATTAATGGATTTAAAATAAAAATGTCTCATCTTAGTCCATTTGGGCTGCTGTGACAAAATTCCATAAACAATGTGGCTTATGAACAGCAGATATTTCCTACAGTTCTGGAGGCTGGGAAGTCCAAGATGAAGACAATGGCAGATTCGGTGTCTGCTGAGGGCCTGATTCCTAGATAACTGTTTTCTTATTGTAACTTCCCATGATGGAAGGAGTGAAGGATCTTCTGGTAACTGTTTTACAAGGACACTAATCTTATACATGAGAGATGCCCCTCATTATCTAATCATCTCCCAAAAAGGCCTATGTCATAATACATTCACGTTGGGGATTCAGTTTCAACATATGAATTTTGGAGGGACATGAATATTCACACGATTCTATGTCTATAGACACAAGTTCTTCTTTGAGAACCAATGACTCTTGACTCTCAGTCAGTTCAATTTTTATTTTTGACCCTCAAGGAAAAAAAGAGATTCTTATACCTTCCAAAGTTTTTGGTTCATTTCATTTATATTCAATGTCAAATCTTTTTGATATAGTAGGCTGTTATGTCCTTCATTCGTTTGTGAGTATGTTTACTCTTGTACCATGAGTTGAAGAAAAAATTAGGATAATTTTTTTGCAAGTTATCTGGTCAGAATGTGTCTTCTGAGAGCATGTTTATACAGATAGAGGAAAGTAATATTTGCCTTTGATTTTCTATGCTAAAGTAAAGCTAGTAAGTCTGAAAAGATTATTCCCTTTATTTTCAGGTAAAGTAAGAGAAAAACCATTGATTTGATTTAATAATCAGCAATTGATGTATACATTATAAATGGGTGAGAACTATAGAAACATCTACAGTAACATTAAAAGCAGTAGATTTGTGTTATTCTAAAAGGTTCTCCTGTGACATATGGAGAGTATAGGGCATATGTGTGCAGTGGAGGGTAAGAAAGAATAATCCTAAATTATAAATTCAAGATTTTGGAAAGCAACAAGCAGAAGAAAAGTACAACTTGGGATTTACTTGGATTTTGCAGTCCTCATCCTCCGATTCTTGCTGAATATTTTGCCATCCTGACTACAGCATGCTATTTGAGTACACATGGCTGGGTCAGTGAAGAATGCTGCTTGTACAGTAGAACCAGGGTGGAAGCCCAGAATGGCTGTGCCAGTTTATGGACGTTAAAACAAGTTTGCATATAAAACAAGAAACCATAACTAATTAACACCAGGCAGGTGGTCTTGATGGAAATTTGAAATCCAAACTGGGTCAGCAGGGAATACAGACTTGGCAGACTAAACTGTAACTGAAATAATTCCCCAAGACCCGCCAAGTAAGACTTTAGCCAACTGCCCTTACGAAAAAACTTCCTGTGCCAGTCGTTTCTGGGAAAATTGAGCCAAGGACAAATGACTGTAGTTCTTAAAATGAGTATGATTACATTAAGATTTCAGGGCATTAAGATTTATAAAAGCCGAAGTGGGATCAGCATGGATGCTGCTCTGTGTGCATTTATTAATAGCAAAGAGGTCCATGGGGAGGGATTGGCTGAGCTCTCAACAGAAGATGGGGTGTGAAGGTTTGCTGGAACAAGTTGGAGTTGAGAAGAGGAAATATTTAGACCCCCAATGAGAGCCAGAGCAAAATCAAATACCAATAAGGATTGAAGTATCTGAGTAACAGCCAGGATAGCTAAAGTGCTGGGAGTGAAAAATAAGTTTTACTGCCATATATCTCAGGAGAATGAAGGGTGAGAGGGTGAGATGAAATAGAGAAATGGAGTGAAGGGGATCCTGTGAGGTGTGATTTCTCTCACGGTGCAGTGATGAGATGACTCAGCAACGTACCTTTGCACTGCTAGCTCTTCCTCCCCAAAGGGGCACATAAAATGGTGGGATGTCAGTCCTAGATGGGTCCTTAGAGATGATATGGTTCATGGCCTTCCTTTTATAGCTGAAGAAGTTGCAGCCTGGCGGGGAAGTCTTGCACCAAAGGCCACACAGTGAATTCTTTAGCAGAGCCATCCGGAAACCTGAATCTTCACTCTTCTCATTTATTGCAAATGCTATTAATGTGGCTTACACATTCACCCACTTTATCTGCATTTAAGTTCAGAGACAAACAGAGGATCTGAAGAAAACAGAAGTTTATAGAGCATTCAACACAATGGCTGGACCATTTCACATGAATGGATATGAATATGAAATCAGTAGGTTTTAAGTAGTCAGCACTGTTCAGAACTGAGCTCATTGGAAAATGGCTCTCTTTCAAGAAGATTTTACTTTTTCCAATTGTAAAAAAAAATTGGTATACTTATCATAGGAATTGGAAAAATACAGGACTGTTTGTAATAAACTACACATAATCCTGCTACTGAGAAATAACCACTGCTAATAATTTCTCATTTTCTTCCAGATTTTCCTAAGCATGTGGCATTTTATTAAAATTACATATAATAATATACATAAATGCACATACAATTTTTAGAAATCCTTTTCATTTGAGTTATAATTTTCTTATAATGAAATGAACCTGTTTTTAGGGATTACTTTGATGCATTCTGGCAAGTGCAATTAGAAACCTCTCAGACATTCCTGCCTCCAAGAACAATTTCTTGCCTCTTTTGTTCACAGGGCTCCATATTCCACAGGATCCTTCATGTCTTCCTGATCCCTTAAGTCTCCCTCCATCTCAGGCTCTGTGTTTCTCTGAGGATCTCTGTGTGTGATTCTTTCTTTGTTTCTAGTCATCCAGATTCCTAATAAAGTCTTAATTTTCATCCAGAGTTCTCTCTAGGAGAGTGGGCATAGAGGGAAAGGAAAGAGGCTTCATTACTCACAACTACAGATGTTATTTAGGTGTTTTGCTTATCAAAAGACAGTTTTGCTCCCTAAGAGGAAGTCTTCCTCTATTTTGCACACTATGGAAATAATGTGGATTTTTTCAACATTTAACCTTTCTACCCAAGAACCTGGTATAGTTTCATCGTGGTTTTATTTATTTTTTTCAGAAATAATTATTTTTTAATTCCCTTTTTATTTCTACATCATAAACTCACTGTTGCCCTCTTCTGAGTCACAATCCTCATCTCAGTTTCCATCCAGTAATATTACTAATACTGCTGCTGATGACATTCAGAATTATAATGCTTGTAACATGTCATATCACTCAATTCCTTCAGCAACCTGGTAGCATGGACCTTGTAATTCTGAGTTGAAAACATTTATTGCTAGTTATAAGTATTCCTTATTTTGTTATTAATTTGTATATATTAAACAAATATTTTTGTCTTCTATTTATCCCTTTGTCATCTAAGATAAAATGTATTAATAATAGTGAATTTATATTGCAGCATTTAAGTAATAGGTATCAAAGAAGAAGTATGAACTTTGCTCAAGAGCTTTATATTCTCCTCTTGGGAAAAGGTTAGTGTGTTTTCAGTTGTACACGGGATAGTTGCATTATGGTAGACAGAAGCATGACTTTGTTATTGTTATTTGGAGTTTGTTTAATTTAAGTAGATATGTATATGTATCGAGTTGACAATAGGTAGACTGTGATGGTCTTTTGATATGTCAGCTTGGCTATGTCTCCATTTATTCAATTAAACACCAATCTAGGTGTTGCTGTGAAGGTGTTTTGTAGATGTGATTAAAATCCATAATCAGTTGATCATCAATTAATCTCCTTTAATAAGGGAGATTATCCTAGATAGTCTAGGGGGAGCTAATTTAATCAGTTAAAAGCCCTCAAGATCAGAGCAGAGTCTTCCTTGAGAAAGAAGAAATTTCAATTGTGGACAGCAGCTTTAGCAGATTCAAGACCTCCAGGCCACCCTTCCTGATGGCCTGCCCTATGAATTTCAGACTTGCTTAGCTAGCTTCCATAATCACTGAAGCAAATTTCTTGCAATACGTCTCTTAATACATATCTCCTACTGATTCTGTTTTTCTGGTTGAACCCTGAATCCTGGCATATGGGAGAAGAAATTCATCCGAGTCAGATAGCCCATAAGTGACAGAAGTGGGACTACCACTCCATAGCCTCTGTCATCTCTACAGTCCTGCAGGACTTGTCACGTACCTTACCATTCAGCTGGGGCTGTCTTCTGTAACCCACCTGTCCTGTAACCTTCTTCATGTCTTGCTTGACAATGATGCTGTTGAGCCAAGACATAGAGGGCAAGTATGTTACTTATCATGTATTTCAATTTAATATAAATATATTCCCAAACAGTTCAGGATTTGGCTAATGCTCTTCACTTTAACCTTTGACTAGGTTCTTACCTGTAATCTCAACACTTTGAGAGGTTGAGGTGGGAGGATTGCTTGAGGGCCAGGAATTTGAGACCAGCCTGAGCAACATAGTGAGATCCCCATCTCTATAAAAAATTTACCTCACTCATCATCAGAGAGATGCAAATCAAAACCACATTGAGATACCTCCTAACCTCAGTAAGAATGACCATCACTAATAAAACAAACAACAACAACAGATGCTGGTGAGAATGTAGACAAAAAGGAATGCTCTATACTGCTAGTGGGAATGCAAACTAGTGCAGCCTCTTTGGAAGACAGTGTGGCGATTTCTGAAAGAATTAGAAATTGCCCTGCCATATGACCCAGTCATTCCACTATTGGGGATATACCCAGAGGAACTCAAATCATTCTACAAAAAAAGATACCTGCACACGTATGTTTGTTGCAGCTGTATTCACAAAAGCAAAAACATGGAACCAAAGATGATGCCCATCGAAGCTGGACTGGATAAAAAAATATGGTACACATACACAATGGAATATTGTGCAGTCATAAGGAAGGACAAACATATGGACTTTGCAGCAACTTGGATGGATTTAGAGTCTACCATACTCAATGATCTATCACAGAAACAAAGAACGGAGTACCATATATTTTCACTCATTAGTGGACCTTGAACAATTATAATACTATAAGAATGGAATTGGTGGTAGTGTGAAACTGTCACGGGAGGCAGGTGGGATTGGCAGTTGAGGGAAACTACTAGGGGAAGGAGGGGAATACCTCATCAACAAGGGTACCTGCATAATCAGTGTTTGTATACCTAACCCTGAACTGTACCCCACATCTTTATAATAAAAAAAAATTAAAAAATTAGCCAGGCATGGTGCCATGTGTTTGTATTCTTAGCTACATGTAAGGTTGAGGCAGAAGAATCTCTTGAGCCCAGATGTTTGAGGCTGCAGTGAGTTATGATTACATTACTGCATTCAGGGAGCAGTCCTCAAATTCATTAGACTGATGGGAACACTAAGTTTTAAAAAGGGGAAATTTGAGCAATCTCCTACTCTTAGAAGTATTTCTCTGGAAAATTGTTGAGGATGGGTTATCACTGAAGGCTTGGAGACTGGGTACTTGAATGGTTAAGGACTTGGTTTCGACTTACCAGATGCAGTGACCCCTCTTTATGAGAAAGTCAGATTTTTTTTTTGCATCACATTTGTCATCTTGAAATGAGATTCATTGATAATATAATAAACCACCCATACACTGTTAAAACAACAACCCCAGTAATATAGTGTCCTAACTAAAATGTAGCTGAAACTCTAAAGGAAAGCAATTTACAATTAAAAAAACATATTTCTGAATTTAAATGTTTGAACATAGCTACGTGAGAGAACTTAATGGAGTTACACATTTGCTCAGTCCTGGTGTCCCTGTCAATGCCACAACTACAAATGTGGACTGGATTAGATGTGTTTTATTGGTGGTGTGGCCGTCATGATAAATGACGCAATAAGTGATGTGGTTTTCTGATGTAGTGAACCAAATCACAATCTTCTCTTGATTTGCATGGTAGTTGCATTTCAGGAAAATATACAACTGTACTTTAAAGAAACCAAAAGTACTTTCTGTTCAATGTAAAATTGAGTTAAATTCCAGAATCAGAAAATTAAAATGTGGTTTTGTAAGCCCCAGAGAGCAGAGACTGTCATTCACCCAGAACCGCTGAAACTGGGCTTAGCACACAGTAGGCATTTTGTATTTGTATGAATGTGTGGAAGTTTTTTACCTTTGTGAAACCAGGTGGGGTGTTTGAAAGTTGTGCAGGATGAGGGACAATTATTCGTTGTGGGGAACTGTTCTAGATACTATAGGAGATCTAGCATTTGCTTAATGAGACCAGTAGTGCATCTAATTATTGTGAAAACCCAAAAGCCACCACCATGGATTTCCAGACAGTCCCTTTGTGTGGTACTGTTTAGAACTACAGAATTAAGTAATGATATGTGCATGGTGTCAGTCCTTTAGAGGTCAGGGGATACCCACTCACAAAAACGATGCCTTAGTCAGTGGAAAGATGGAATGGACCTGTTTTGGAGACTGTCTGCTATAAAGTATATGCATAGTAGTGTGCTATAACACCAAGGGAAAGGATTGTCACTCAAGGCTTACGGATCATGGGATGCAGGAGATAGCCATTGCCAGCTCACCAGGACCTTTGTGCAAATTAGAGAAAGGCGTCTCCTCTGGGCAGACAGTTAAAAAAGGGCCTCTCTGGGAGTTGATAAATCCCATGGGGCTGTTCACATGACTTAGTAGGTGGCACGCTGGCTGGATTTCAGCCTCTTCTGACCCCTTGGCCCAAGTGCCTCTTTGCAGGACTCAATTTGCACACATCCTTGCGGGGTTTATAGATAAGACAGAAATCACGTGCCAAGAACAAAAGATACATTCCAGACTGACCTGATGAGTGAATGGTTCAGGATGGCAGAAAAGCTTTATATTTTCCTGAGAAAATCAATCACAGTCTGGATAAAACAATTTGTGAGTAGGAAAGGGAGTAGTAAGAAATGAATAAATGAATAAAATTAAGAGCAGTCATGTGCCACATAGCATTTCTGTCAATGATGGACTGAGTGTATGATGGCAATCCCATAACATTATAATGGACTTCCGGCAAGATGGTAACGGGGCAACCCGGTCTCTGAAAACCTCTGCAAAGGAGAACTGTAGTGGGTCTCTGACTCTCGCCCGGGGACTACAGACCCCAACATTGCAGCCTGCTCTTCATATGGAGCTCGGCCGTTGCCACCGGGACTCGACTGTAGCACAGACGCCGCCGCTGTAGCCACCGCAGCCACCGCAGCCACCACCACCGCCGCCGGTAGCATATCGCACCACCGGGCCGGAGGCGATCCACAACTTCAGTCCTTGAAGCCCCTTCAGGGAAGATCTGCTGGGATCACCGCTACCTCTCCTGCGACCGAGACGTCCTGCCCACCTTAAGTCTCCTGCCGTCTGCCCTGAGGCAGGCAGCTATCTTGCCATCTTCAGCCTCTGCCGTCCTTGTCCGGCCCCACCCCCTCTGGGGTGAGCAGCTGAGATAGCACCACCTGCTGGTGATTCAAGGTAACAACACCGAAACGGGAGAAACAAGCTTGATAAAGACATAGGCCAGAGTGGTGAACAGAGGGTGATCTGAACTGTCCTTCACAGCAGACCAGGGGCAACTGACCCTAACTGCAAACTAATTTACCAGCTTGAAAAGAAAACTAGAAATCAGACCTGAAAGGACATTGGACTTAAACGAAATGTCTCAGAGTGTGCTTCATTGATTCTGTTAATGACTTAATTCTATTCCTATTGTATTGTTCCTTTTTTTCTTTTCTCCTCTTCCTTTTCTTCTCTTTTCTTCTCTCTGTAAACCATATCTTTGTATAGAGGAACAGCACACTAATAAGGTGGTTGGATAGCTGGTATGTTAGCATCACTATATGTTTTATTTTTGTCTGTATGAGAGTTGGTTTGTCTGTAGCTGTGGTCTATTGTTTTTATCTGTTTCAGTATAGGCCTCTCTCTCTATTTGTTGGCACACTCGTTTGTTTCCCCCCTTAAACCTCTATCTCTCCACCCCCCTCTTCAACCGACTGTCTGCTCCATTCTCTCCCCACTGCTAACCACATTTTATTTCAGGGAGTAAACCTACAGCCCACTGCATGGACAGATTCCAAGGCAGTGGGAAGTGGGTTCCAGATTATCCACACACCTGTCAGCGAATACCAGGACCTGCAGATAGATTTTGAATAATAGCTCCCCCCTTAAGTAAATCTCAAAACTGCAAAAAGGACCACCCCCAACCGACAGTGCAACTCCAGAATTGAACAAAGTAAGAGGGCATACATAAAGAATAGGAGATTGAACAAACAGAAGTAAAACCAATCCCTTTACCCCCGAATAACAGAATTAAAGAAAACAGTGACGTGGAGGGAAGGAAAAAGTAGGGAGGGGGAAAAACCGCACAAATGAAGAAAAACCAAAAGAAGAATATAAGTCTCACACAGACCCCTGGGAGATCAGACACTGAGAAAACAGATTCTGGAACACAAACAATGAAGAGACCCCAGAATGACTGGTCACATGCAACAAACCCAGACATCAAGACATTAATGGAGAGAATTAAAAAAATTGAGGAGAGACAAGAGGAAAATAGGAAGGAGCTGATGTCA
>NW_007252731.1:284204-284998 GCF_000164805.1 Carlito syrichta
AAACAATTCCTTGGTCAATGATGAAATCAAAACAGAGATCAAAAGATACCTGGAAACAAATGAAAATGAAGAAACATCTTACCAAAATCTCTGGGATGCCCTGAAAGCTGTAGTAAGAGGGGAATTTATATTCCTACAAACACACATGAAGAAAATGGAAGGAACAGAAATTAACAACCTAACAAGTCACCTAAAGAAGCTGGAAAAGCAAGACCACAAAAACCCTAATTTCAGCAGAAGAATCCAGATCACCAAAATAAAAGCCCAAATCCAGGACATAGAAGACAAAAAGATAATACAAAAAATCAATGAAACAAAAAGCTGGTTCTTCGAAAGGATAAACAAGATCGATGGTCCCCTAGCTAGACTGACCAAGAAAAAACGAGGAAAAATAAGCACAATCAGCAACACAAAATATGAAGTCACATCTGACCCTGAAGAAATACAAAAGATCATTAGAGTCTACTACGTACACTTGTATGGAAACAAACGTGAAAACCTTAAGGAAATGGAGGACTTTCTGACATCACACAACCTACCTAGGTTGGAACAAGAAGAAATTGAGACCCTAAATAGACCAATAATAATCAAGGAAATCGACTACATAATAAGAAAACTTCCTACAAAAAAAAGCCCTGGTCCAGATGGCTTTCCAGCAGAATTCTACAAAACATTTAAGGAGGAGCTGATACCAATCCTACTGAAGGTATTCCAGGTGATTGAAAAAGATGGAACTCTCCCCAAATCATTTTATGATGCCAACATCACATTGATACCCAAGCCAGGTAAAGATC
>NW_007252732.1:0-1345 GCF_000164805.1 Carlito syrichta
TCCTTAATAAGATGAGGGAAGTTTTCTTGAATGATTTCATGAAATGTTTGTTCCAGTGTGGCTTCGGTTTCTCTTTCTGCCTCAGGAAGCCCAATTATTCTTAGGTTTGGTCTCTTGAACTGATCATTCATCTCTTGCAGGTTTTGTTCTGTCTTTTTGAGCTTCTTTTCTATGCTTTTGACAGTTTGGGTTAGTTCTGTGTTTTGGTCTTCAAGCTCTGAGATTCTTTCTTCGGCTTGGCTGATTCTGCTTTCCATGCTTATTAGTCTGTTGTTCATTTCCATCACAGTATTCTTTACTGCTGTCATTTCTGACAACAACTCCTTCCTATTTTCCTCTTGTCTCTCCTCAATTTTTTTAATTCTCTCCATTAATGTCTTGATGTCTGGGTTTGTTGCATGTAACCAGTCATTCTGGGGACTCTTCATTGTCTGTGTTCCAGAATCTGTTTTCTCATTGTCTGATCTCCCAGGGGTCTGTGTAAGACCTATATTCTTCTTTTGGTTTTTCTTCATTTGTGCGGTTTTTCCCCCTCCTTACTTTTTCCTTCCCTCCACGTCACCGTCTTCTTTAATTCTGTTATTCAGGGGTAAAGGGATTGGTTTTACTTCTGTTTGTTCAATCTCCTATTCTTTATGTATGTCCTCTTACTTTGTTCAATTCTGAAGTTGCACTGTAGGTTGGACGTGGTCCTTTTTGCAGTTTTAAGATTTACTTAAAGGGAGAGCTGTTATTCAAAATCTGTGCAGGTTCTGGTATTCTCTGACAGGTGTGTGGATTCCCACTGCCCTGGAATCTATCCGTGCAGTGGGGCTGTAGGTTTACTCCCTGAAATAAAATGTGGTTAGCAGAGGGGAGAGAATGGAGCAGATAGTGGGTTGAAGAGGGGAGTGGAGAGATAGAGGAGTAAGGGGAAAAACAAATGAGTGTGCCAACAAATAGAGAGAGAGGCCTATACTGAAACAGATAAAAACAATAGACCACAGCTACAGATGAACCAACTCTCATACCAAAAAATAAAAAATAAAAATAAAACATATAGTGATGCTAACATACAAGCTAACCAACCACCTTGCTAGTGTGCTGTTCCTCTATACAAAGATATGGTTTACAGAGAGAAGAAAAGAGAAGAAAAGGAAAAAAGAAAAAAGGGAACAATACAGTAGAAATAGAATTAAGTCATTAAACTAATAAAATCAATGAAGCACACTCCGAGACATTTCGTTTAAGTCCAATGTCCTTTCAGGTCTGATTTCTAGTTTTCTTTTCAAGCTGGTAAATTAGTTTGCAGCTAGGGTCCAGTTGCCCCTTGCTCTGCTGGGAAGACAGTTCAGATTACCCTCCG
>NW_007252732.1:2105-23980 GCF_000164805.1 Carlito syrichta
TCCTTTGCAGAGGGCTTCAGAGACCGGGTTGCCCCATCGCCATCTTGCCGCTTCTCCCCAGAAGGAGTTTTAAGCTGCTGTTTGCCCTGTGGGATCCCCCTGGGTTCTGGACCCACAAACCCCAGCAAGCCCTGGGCTCAGAGCTCAGAAGGTGCTCATTTCAATGGTGCTGGTGGCTCTGCATCCCAGGAAGGACCCGAGTGATTTTGCTCCTCTCTCTTGTGTGAACCCTGACTCTGCCCCGGGTCCTCTTCATACCCCTGGAGACCCCATGGCTCTGCTCCTTCTCATCTTCCTGGGACCCTCCTGCTCCCACAGGCCTTACTTGACCCTGAGGCGCTCATGAAACATGATATGGTGGTTGAACGTGTGACTCATGACCAGTCAGTATGGTCCATGTGCACTGAGTTCCTCCTGCCCTGTTTTTTATGCTCTGTGAAGCAGGCCCAAGAGGAAGAAGCAGCCTCAGATCCAGGAGACTCACTGCACACAGTAGGTGTCACATAGTCAATGTTTCTCATGGAACAAGGGTTTCTTTTGCAGAAACCTTCTCTGGCTTGTGTTTGAAGCCTGGAAGAGGGGAGCAGTCCCAGCTGTCCAGTGGAGTCCTTATCACTCTCCTGGCCAGGATGTGGGACAGATCACCCCCAGGAATAAAGGCTCCAACCAGCTGTAGACCTGGATTTGTGACACACACAGACGAACCTGGTTTTCCTGCTCTGGTCTGGGATGGACGTATCTGATACATTCCTGGGTTCTCAGCCTTCAATCTGACCACATCCAGCAGGAGAATCCAGACCTAGTTCCACATCTGTGGGAGGATACTTTTATAGATTCTCTGAGTCATCTACAGAGAAAAAAAATATTCTGGTGAGACAGGGCAAAGGGCCATCCCAGAAATTATCAGAGGCTTTGGATTCTGAAAATTCCCAACCTGTGACTCTGTGCTTCCTCAGGAGATGCTGAATCTGCCTAAGACCAGGCCTCCCCTCCCACCAGGAAAGACAAAACAAGGGCTCAGGATTGTGAACTCTGATCTGGACCTGTTCCTTGCTTCGGGTCACCAGAGATATCACTTTATCTGAGGGAAGTTAAGCCTAGAAGGTAGCATTTGAAACTCTCTGGCCACTGCACCCTCCAGAGAACCAAAAGGAAACCGCAGTCTCAATCCCCAGAGAAGACTACATTGTGCACAGTCAGGCTAAGCCTGGACTCAGCCTCTTACCAGCTCTACCTGAAATCCGGGCCTTCCCTCTCACTGACCCTTAAGATCAGGGTCTCTGGAGAAGAGCTGAGGAGACTGTCAACAAGTGGGTCATGATGTCGGGGAAGACTTTCCTTAAAAGGTTCTCCTAGTATTCCTGGAGCCTCAGGATGCCAGGGTATCCTGCCGTGTAAAACCCTGATATGGACCCGGCACCCAAGACATCATCATCAGAGCCTGCTCTTGGAATGTGAGGCTGTCACCCAGAAGAGCAGGGGAGTGGCAGGGTGCCCTGGCCAGCAAGACTTCCCACTCTCTCCTCCAGTGTGGCCAGCACGTGGCCTTAAACTTGGGTAAGGGGCAGGACAGTGCTCTGCAGCAAAGCTGGATGCAGAGCTTGTTGGTGTCTTGGGCTTATACTTCAAAAAGACAGGCCTGCATTGAAACCATGATGGAGGGATATAGACTTGGAGACTGACTGGGTGGTGGGGATGGGAGCTTTGGGTTTCACAGATGTCTCCCAAAAATTGAGTCAGGCTGGGTGACAAGAGATGGGGGAGATGTTGCCATTGGAGTTGGTTAGGGTTAGAGATTGGAGGGTGGCTGGGAGGGTGACCAGCTGGGAGGCAGATGTCCTGGTCAATAGGTATGGGACACAGGGCATCCTCAGAGAGGCTTGAGTCCCCTTGGCCAATAGGATGATGAAAGGCGTCTGACTCGGAGAGGGGAATCCCCAACCAGCTCACGCTCCAGAGATACCTGCAACAGGGATATCCTAGAGGGTCACATCATTTGGGGACAGAAAAGGGCTTGACTAAAAGTCAAGAGAGCCCAGTCTGGCCATCCCCTGGCCTGGCTGCAGGACACCCCACCTACCACGCATGGCATACTCATCATCAGCCATGAGCTACACCGTGCCCAAAAGGTATCCTCCTCTTTGAAGTGCATCAGGATCATGGCAGTCATGTGACTTACACCCCCACAGTAGCCGACCTCCTGCAAAAGCCCTCACCACATGGGGTATCACCTGGGAGCGCTGAGGTCACCTAGGAGATACCCTGGCAGGTCTAATGTCATATCATAAGAATAAGGTCACCTGGAAGGGCAGAGGTCTCCCCAGAGACCAGAGTCACTAGGTAGGCCTTCCACACACTCAAAAGATTTGGCGTAGAGCCTCCACACTGCTCACCAGACACTGCCTCAGCAGTGAACAGGTCATGCAAATGTCAATTTGCAAGGATCCTAGAGAAATTCCTGCAGTGTCCATTCTGGTGATGCCAACAATGGCAGCGGTGATGACTGTTGAGACCCCCAGATATGGGGCAAGAGAGAGCGCTGTTTCAGGGCGAGGGCAGTACAAGATGGATACGGCACCTCTGAGGGTCTGCTGCAGGCACTGACTCCCACACACAGGGTCCCAGGGCAAGCACATGGGGTGCCAGGCACGTAAGGATTTCTAGATCTAGAACCTCTGTGGGTAGCTGTCCCTATGTGGATTCAGATTAGAAGCTCTACCTGCTGAGAAGGGAACAAAAATTGGGCCCATGCAGGGACAGTTTCCTTGTGGGCCTCTCCCCACCTACCAGGCTGTTACAGATTTGGGGTGAAATGCACATTGGCCCCTGTCAAGTTTCTGGTGAAGAACATCACTTCTTGCTGATCCAGACTCACTCGATGACAGAGGCCTTGTTTATCAGGCACTTCACCATCGGGTGGATATTTCTGCCAAGAGAAGCCTCCTGCAAGCCCTCCAGGCTCATGGTACTTAGCAACCCCTAGAAGCAGGGTTCATGTCTCCCTCTGAGAACTCTGGGCAGGTACAGGTCAGATCTCAACCCATTGCTGTGTCAGTTTTGAGTGACAGACACTCCCATAATGTGACTTCATGCCAGCAGTGAGCTAGACCCTACATAGTCCACCCTGCTGGATCCCTAGCAGTGAGTGTGAATGAAGTGCCACCATAGCCCACAAAACTCTCACACCGGACAACATGAGAGAATGTGCCTAAAGTGTCATGACCTGGAAATACTCAGTAGATTATACACAGAATACCCCACCAAAACTGAGAATGATTGTTGCTTCATAGGAGAGAGAGCAGGTATTTGTGGGTTTCGTGCTGATGTTCATTTCATTTTGTCTCACAAACCCTGACAATAAATCGAATTTTAGGTGAAGATGATCCACCCCATAAGAAGTGACCTTTTTGGGAAATCTGTGTTTTAGAATATCTTCTGGTAAAATCCTGACACATTCTTTTCAATCTGGTCCTTTTTTAAATTTTTAATTTGTACTCATGACGGTCTTTGTATGTGAAGTTGTGTGTGTGAGCCCATGTGTGAAGTGCTCTATCCACATGCTAAAACTCTGAGAAGCTACTTCATTCCTCGAAGTCCCCTGGGTTTCCCCTTTGTAGCCACACTGTCCCAACTTCATCAGCCCCTTGAATTCCAGAATTGTTGTCAGTCGCTTTGAGTTGGACCTGGCTAAAATGACCCTGAATTGTGAGTTCTACAGGGGGAAACTTTTGGGTCTGGTTTCCATTGCTTAGCCAAGCTTGTCTCCAACCCACGCATGGTCCTGCAGGGTTAAAGTCTTGGTCCCCTTATTCAGGGAACGACATGTGTTGTGAGAGTGCACTTCTCCTTCTTTAATCTTCCCCATGAGAAAGGGAACATCCGTGGCATCCAGGTTTTAGTAGAATCCAGGAGTAAGTGTGTCCTGCAGGCTGTACATGAACTTCAGTGTTCAGATCAGCGGGTGAATATCTGACAGTGTTGCATCATGATGTTGGAGGGCATTTGGCTCTGTGCCCAGCTGCTCCACTGTCCTCCATGGTGGTTGCCATTTTGCGTTCACACCGGCCAAGGAGGAGAGCTCCTGCAGATCCCTGTTCTTCCTCCCCAGCGTGGAATGGGGTGTTGCTGGTCATACCTGGGAAATCTCTGAGCTGGTGTCCTTCTGTGCCTCCCTGCCCTGGGTTGTGGCTGGTCCTTGAGAACTCTTTTCACCATGCAGAATGATGTTGTGGGCTCCTGGGTTTCCCCTCGGGAGCCCACTGCATGATGGCCTCACTAGACCCACCCTGGCCCAGGGCTGAGAACCCCGTAGTGCTCAGTTCATTGTGCTGATGGCTTCCTGGTCCTGAAGAGCCATTGCTCACTCTATCACCCCCCTTGTGGGGCCCTTAGTTCTGCCCTGGGACCTCCTCTTTGCCATTTAAAAGCACATATTTTGGGACTCTCCCATCTCCCTGGTACCCTCTAGTCCACGACAAGCCTTACATGACATAATATTCCATATCATCAGTCATAGTACAACTCTCTGACATGTGAATTTGTTGGGTGTTTAATGAGGCCCTCCTGCCCTGCTCCTGCAGCATCTGTAGGCCAAGGACAAGAGGAGGAAGTAGCCTCAGAACACACAAGACTCATGGCACACACAGCAGTCCTCACACTGTGCTTTTGCGCAGATGTTTTCTTCTACAGAAATCTCCATTCCTAGCTTGTTTTCGAAGTCAGAGATTGTCAACAGAGTCCATTTCATCTACAGGAACCCATCATTGTCTGTGTTTAGGATTTAGGGTGGACGACCCTCTGGGATGGAGACTCCTTCAGCTAGAAACCCTGGCTCCTGACACAGCAAGCCCAGAGTGTCCTGCTCTGGGATGCTGTGGAAGAGCTGTACCTGGTAAAGTCCAACATTGTCTGACTTGACTTCCTCCAGATTGAGAAGGAGAGACCAGGTCCAGCCCTGCACCTACCAAGGAATACTGGCAAATATTCTCCCAGTCATCTGTGTACAGGAGAATCTTTGGTGAGATGGGGTGCAGGGTGACCCTGGAGGGATAGTAGTACATTGAGGATTCAGGAAGTTTCCAGATTTTAACCTATGTTTGTCAAGAAATGGTGGGCCTACATAAGACCGGGCTCCCCTTCCGTGATGGTTGTGTGGATAATGGCTCAGGGCTTTGTATACAGATCTGGGCCTACTCTTTAGGTAACCAGGAAACATCACTACCTCGACCTAGGAATGGCACAGGCGTTGGAATTGTATTCTGGCCCAGGAAGCGGAGGGACTATTTGGTGCTGTGTAGGAAAGCTGGGGACCAGACCTGCTGTCCTGTGTGTGAATGCTTGGTATTCTCTTCTGTCTGACATGATGGTAGTGCCAGGTGAACACCATGGGCTCCTATCCCCTAACACTGCAGAGAGTGGTCACAGGGATTCTCGTGGTAACTTTTGCTGTTTTTATAGTTATTCTAATTTTTCAACCTTTTTTGTCATTCCTTATCTTTACTGTCTTACTGTTTTTGCTGTAAAGGAGAAATAATTGAGCAGAGCCAGAGTTTTCTGGGAATGACCACAAAGTTCTGGGTCATTCATTCAGGCCCCAGATGAAACTGAACTGGAAGGAATCTAGGAAGGGCAGACACTAGTGCAGTTGCCTCTGACCAAAGGGCCCCAGTGGCCTGGCCTTGTGACACCAGGACACAGGCATGCAGTCATTTGCCAGGCCCCAGAATCCAGGTGAGGTCCTGGCAACACCAGTTACTCCTGAGCCACAGTTGCAGTTATTAGTGATGGGTTTGGAAAACAAAATCACTGTAGACAAATATTCTCGGTGTCAGGTCCTGCATAATCTGTATTCTCCCTAGAGGAGTGTGTTGTTTACTCTCACACTCACCCATGCTCACAGGCAGCTTTCTGCCTCAGGGACCACTGGTTATATTGCCAGTCAACCTCCTTTGTGACAGGGACAGGCTCTTACATTTTCCTCTGGTGCACAGATTCAGAGTAGCTTCATCTTGCTATAGACAACAAAAACAGAGCTGGGGACCCAGGCCAGGAACTATCCTCCTCGCCAAACGAGCCCTGGGAAGGACCTCTGTTGTCATTTTCCCAGTCTCCACTTAGAAGGCACAGGGAAAGGAGGACATGGCTTCCCTGCACCCATCACTTACAGGGAGCTCAGAGATGCCAAGGGCTGCTCTGGGCACATGTGGTCACTTTGGCTGCGCCAAGAGGATTCCTTTATGGCCTGGAGGCTCCATGCTCTGTGGGAGCTGAAAGCATCCTGTCTTGAGACATTTGCCAGAAGTATCGGGCTATCCCCCTATGTCCATCCATCAGTGTGTGAATGTATCCTCAGGTGGGGTCTAGGTACTGTGGCCTGAGCACTGCCCAGTGCACTTATGGTGATCTAGGGTCTGGTTCCCCGACACCCATGGCCCCCAAAGGATCTGTCCCTCCAGTTTTCCTCTGCCTCACCTTGAAGCCACACTTGACCTTGTCCCCCACCCCACCCCCATTTTGTCTGGCTTTGAGACTGAAATTATCTCTTGTCACTTTGTCTTTCTGAACCTATTAATGATACCCTGAGGAATATTAGACTCCTGTTGTGTTTACTTTCTTCCTTGGTTGCTGAATGAGTTTGGAGGAGATGCCTGGAGGCATCTGGACAGCGAGACCCTCATCCGCAATCCTTTGGGACAAGTATACACCTGCCCAGCAGCAACTATGGCATCCACTTGCCAATGGGAAGAGCTCTTGATAAGTTGTTCCAGCACCCGAATGCCACATAGGCTCAGGCACTCAAGGTCATTATAGGATGAGCATTTTGGTCTTTCAGAAAGTACAAAGATGCTCAGTTTTCTATGGAAACAAGAACCCTAACGAGTACTCAGTTCTACTTAAATGGTAACTCACTGGTCAGTCGATCCACTAGAGAACCCACCAACTGAGTCTGAGGGTGTTTGTTGTGGGGAAAGGATGATCTGTTGCCTCCCAAGCACCCTCTGTGCTTATGGAGACCAGGTCTCAGGTGTAGGAATAGCAGGTCCAGAGTTCTGAGCTGTCAGTACAGGAAGGGGCTTTGTTTTGCCTGGCCATCAGGAAGGAATATATGAGCATGGGAACTTGGTTCTGGAGACCTCCCATGCCATTAATTCCTTTTGGGAACTCGAGGCAAAGGGAGGGATGCCTCTAAAGGAGGGGACAGAGGGCAGCTGTTCAGAGACACTCTCTTTTCAAGGCCCAGACTCACTACAGAATCCCAAGGCCAGTGATGACTGGTAGATGTTGATGTACCATGCCCTATGTATCCTGGTGCCGTGTCTTAGCATTCCTGCAACCCAGTGGTAGCAGGGTGAGGGAGCGAAGCTGAGGGTGTGGGTGTCTGGGACATGTGCAGCCTCTCCGTTCATGTGTCCTGAGGGAGCCCAGGACCTTCTGACCAGATCCCAGTGGAGGAGGCAAGGGCCTGCCTCACTGGAGGGAGCAGCCTGACTGTACCTGCTCTTACATGGAAGTGGTGTCCCTTGGATCCCGGACATGAAATGAATTCCTGTTCTTCAAAAATGTAGACACCCCAGATCTTCAGGATGAAGGTGAAGGGAGTCTCTGGGGACAGCAGGTGTGGGAGAACCTGGCCCTTTCAGGCTGGGGGCCAGTGGCCTTAGCAGGGCGTTCTTGGGCTTCCAACTGGAATGTCAGCAGCCCCTCCACATGGGGCAAGATGCTCATGAGGCTGGTCAGTCAAGGTACTGCAGGTCCTCATGGGTGTTTCTTTTTCATTAGTGATGGGACTCCTGGACGATAAAGCTTCCAGAATGCCTGGGCCTGCCCTGGGCTCTCCTGCAATGAGTCTTGCCCAGTGCACTCTAGCTGCTGGGCTTGAGCCTGAACACTGTCATGGTGCAGGGCTTGGAGGGTGTGTGCTGTGGGGGCCTGCATGGGGGGGGAAGCTGGGTCCTCTGTGGAGAGCCAGTCCCTGTAATGGAGGATGATCCTGAGTATGGGGTCTTCCTGGGCCACCTTATCTCATTGATGAAGCACTTCTTGAACCAGTGCATGGTTGTTTTGAGGCACAAGGCTTCCTTGTCATGTTGGAAGAAGCAGACATGCTCAGGGCCTTCCAGACAACTTTGAAAACCGCTTACTCCAATCCCCTCTTTAGACACTTTCCCAAGTGCAGAAAAGGGCAGTGCCTGCGGCTTCCTTCAACCATCTCTTGTAGGGTCACCTGCTGGCCACACTTGATACTAGCTCTGCCCAGATGGAGCTTGTCCCTGGGCTAGTACCTGCATTTTTGCAAGGGTAGGAAAAGGATCTTCTGGGGAACCTCATGTCTTCCCCAGCCAGGCCCTGGCTGGGATTCAGCCTCTCACCCCCGTCAGAAAGGGTTTGGGCCTCCCATCTCTGCAACCCATGAGGCCTGGGTCTCTGAGGAAGAGCTGAAACACCGTCCACTCACTAAGTGCATTATGACATTCGGGAAGTATTTTCTCAAAAGTTGATCCTAGCCGGGCTCGGTGGCTCAGCCTGTAATCCCGCGCCTTTGGGAGGCTGAGGTGAGTGGATTGCCTGAGCCCGCTGGTTCGAGACCCACCTGGGCAACTTGGAGAGACCACATCTCTACAATAAATCAAAAATTAGCCGGGAATGGTAACACGCGCCTGTAGTTCCAGCTACTTGGAAGGCTGAGGCGGAAGGATCGCCGGATCCCAGCAGGTCGAGGCTGTGGTGGCCGGGAGCGGTCACTGCACTCAAGTCTGGGCAACAGAGTGAGACTCCATCTCAAAAAAAATAAAAAGTTGATCCTAGTTGTGTTTGAGTCTTCATATACTAGGGTATCCTGCTACCTAAAAGCCTACATCCTCCATGACATCAGAGCATGCTCTCTGGATGTGGAGCCATCAGCTAGAAGAGCTGGTCCTGGACCCCAAAGCCTCCCAGCCTCCCATCCACCAAGCCCATCATACAGCCTCAGGCCTGGGAAAAGGGACAGGACTAGCCCCTGGAGCCTGGCTGTATGTATTGTCTGTTGGTATCCTTGGCTGAGGTCCCTGGAGGTCAGCCCTCTATAGAGGCCATGATGGACAGTCTTGAAAGTAGAGACTAAGGGGTGACTTGGTGAGAGCTGGGGGTAGGTGGCTATCTCCTAGACATGAAGTCAGGTTGAAGGACACGGGATTCGGAGACCATGTCTTCTGGGCTTCGACTGGCTGTGGGTGGGGAGGAAAGCCTGGGTAGTGTTCAATTGGATGACAGAGTGACCAGCTGTAGGACAGGGCCATTGCTCCAGAGCACAAAGGAGGTCCTCCAGGAGGCTGGGATGTCTTTAGCCTGTGAAGACCAGGAGTGTCTTACTCGGATTAGGGAAATGAGACTTCTGTGGGTGTGCTTCTTATACAGCACACACTAGCCAAAACCTACACCAAAGGGGTGACCCTTGACAGTGTCCAAACATAATGGGGACAGAAGGTGCCTTCCCTGGAAGTTGAAATTACCCACACAGTATTACCATTCCCTGGCCTGGCTGTGGAAGTGCTCAAGGTTGCTGTCTACCTACCCAGCATGGTGTGTTTCTCATTGGCCAAGAGCTGGGTCAAAGCCCACAAGGCATGTTCTTCACCCCATAAACTATGAGCTCTTTAGAGCATCTGCAGAAAAAACTTTGGTAACATTTATAGACAATGAAATGCAAATATGTCAGGGATAATTGCGATGATTTCTTCTTTGTATCCTGGTAGTTTTTGTTTGTTTCTGTTATTTCTAATTTGCACAGAAGAAAATCCAGAGTAGTGCCCTGCCTAGGAGAGAGGCCTTTCTTTTCTTTTATTTATTTATTTTTTTGTAGGAATCTTGCTCTGTCGTCCAGACTGGAGTGCAGTGGCCGCTCCCAGCCACCGCAACCTCAACCTGCTAGGCTCCGGCGATCCTTCCGCACAGCCTTCCGAGTAGCTGGAACTACAGGCACGCGCTACCACGCCTGGCTGATTTTTTGATTTATGGTAGAGATGAGGTCTCGCCAAGTTGCCCAGGCGGGTCTCAAACCCGCGGGCTCAGGCAATCCACTCACCTCAGCCTCCCAAAGGCGCGGGATTGCAGGCTGAACCACCGAGCCCAACTGAGAGGCCTTTCTAAAAACCAGATGCCTCCTGAGAAGAGACGAGTTGCGGAGGGAGTACAAACTGCAGAATCCCACTGTCACTGGTGACTTTATAGATGTCCATATATCATGACCTTTCTGTCCTGCTGCCCTAATGCCTCCTTGCAGCCCAGCGCTAGCAGGGTAAGAGAGTGAAGGTGAGGATGTGGCCACATGGGGACATGGGCAGTCCTTCTTTTCATATGTTCTGAGGGAGCTTAGGACCTTCTGACCAAGGCCCCAGTGGGAGAGTTGAGGGCCGGCCTCTCTGGAGGGAGCAGCCTAACTGTACCGGCTTATATGTGGAAGTGATATCCCTTCTCTCCTGGGCACACAGGGGCTCCCTGTCCTCTTCCACATCCATGCTACAAGGCAAAATGCCTCCCAGATGCCACTGCACTCGCCAGCTTCATAGGATACCCTGATCTCCTTCTGAGAGCTCACAGATGCCATCCACATGACCTCATTCTGCCAGCACACCAGGAACAAGGAGCAAGACTTAGTGGACCCACCCAGTCCTGGAAAAGGTGACAATCAAAATGAACTGCCTTTGTGTGTCACAGGACCAAAAATTAAAGTTACTCAATCTCTCTATGCCCAGGGACTACCGTGGAAGAGGTGGGTGTGTGAGATTGTAAGGGCTGGTTTTTGAGAGATGAAATTAATTCAGCATTGTCTACAAAGTAAGCATTCATGTCAAGAGCACACTGATACAGGGCCAATGGAGCCCTGTGTCGAATTAACAGGGTTTCCTTAAAGTATTGGCTTATTCTCTAGTAGACAGTTATAAAAGTGATAATATATTCATAAAGGCCAAGGAACTAAGAGCCAAAAGACTTTTATCCAATTTCAACATTCTAGGTTACAAAGGAATGGAGGTAGGCAGGTATCAACAACTCCTAAAATCTTTTAGGCAATGTAAGGGCCGAAAACTAAAAGTCAAATGTAAGGTAACAATATTTTTTTATCTATAATTCTATACATTGAACTTCTATAATCTTGGTACAGCTCAGACTTGTATCCATAAGCTACGCAAAACATAAGCATGTTATAAAATCATTAAGCTAACCGGGCTAGGTGGCTCAGCCTGTAATCCCGTGCCTTGGGAGGCTGAGGTGAGTGGATTGCCTGAGCCCATGGGTTAGAGACCTGCCTGGGCAACTTGGAGAGAACTCATCTCTACAATAAATCAAAATCAGCCGGGTGTGGTAGCACATGCCTGTAATTCTGGCTACTCGAAAGGCTGAGGCAGAAGGATCACCGGAGCCCAGCAGGTCGAGGCTGTGGTGGCCGGGAGCAGCCACTGCACTCCAGTCTGGGTGACACAGTGAGACTTCAACTCAAAAAAAAAAATCATTAAGCTGAGGACTAAACCTGACCTCTTTTTTCTTTTCTCCAAGGTAACGTGTGCCTGTAGTTCCAGTTACTTGGAAATCTGAGGCGGAAGGATCACTGGAGCCCTGCAGATCGAGGCTGCGGGGGCCGTAGGTGTGTCACTGCACTCCAGCCTGGGTGACAGAGTGAGACTCCGACTTAAAAAAAAAGAAAGAAAAAAGAAATCAAATTCCACATGGAGATGATTCTCCCTCATAAACTGTAAGCTCTCAGAGCATATGCACTGTAGAAATAACTTTGGTAACATCTATAGACAGTAAAATGCAGACATTAAAAGAGTGATGGCTTACTCTTTTCATCCAGCTAGATTTGCTTATTGCTTTAAGTTTGCACACACTAAAGTGTGCAGTCTTTGGGATACACAATTCCACAGGTCTGCTCCCATGTGTGGAGTCTCCTGACCACACTCTGGCACTTCAGGGAGCAGCTTCTTCCCCCTCTAAATCCCCAGGGTGTCTTCTTGGTTGGTAACCTCATTTCTGACTCAGCATTTGACCGTCCTGATCTGTCCTCAGTCCCTATAGGATGGCCCTTCCTAACTAACCTGGGAAGCCTTTTGGGTCTGGCTGTTTCCCCTTCACAAATGCATCTCAGATCCATTCATGGTCCTGGGGGGTCAGTAGCTCGGTCCCTTGTATCAGGGAGTTGCTACTGTCCTGAGTGCACACTGCCATTTCTTTAAACTTTCTTGCATAGAGGGGCACCTCGGCGACCTCCAGGTTTTAGTACTGGTTGAGTCCAGCAGAGAAGGTGGCCTGCAGGAAGTTTGTGGACATCAGGGTTCAGATGATGGGTGAATATGTGAGACAATGTGGAGCGTGGGTTTCAAGAAATGGAGCTCTGGGAGCGGCTGCCTTGCCGTCCTCCACAGTGGGTGGCCTTTCAGTTTCCACTAGCCACGGAGGAGAGGTCCTGCAGCTCCCCGCCCACCCCTGCATGGAGTGTTGCCAGCGGTGTCTGAGGAGGCCCTGAACCCTCCTCCTGCCACCCTCCCGGTCACCCCTCACCCTGACTCAGGCTTCAGCAGGTCTTGGAGAGCACTCTATCCCATGCAGCACAATGTTGAGGGCCGTTGTCTGTCCCCTTGGGAGCCCTCTGGGTTCTGGCCCAGCAGTCCCAGAAAAGCCCAGGGTTCAGAGCCTAATTGATGCTCAACCCATGGAGAGAGACCCTAGGGGCTTTACCCCCTCCTGTGAGAACACTACCTCTGTCCTGTGTCCTCTCCAACCCCTGGGAAGCCCCATCCCCCTGGACTTCTCCATCTTCCCTGGGACCCTATAGCCCTTACCTGATACCGTAGCACTGGTGAACATTACATGGATGTTGAATGTTCGACTGACGTCAATATCAATTTGGTCAATATGGTCGGAAGTCCTGCCCTGCTCCTTCATTTTCTGTGGGGCAGGGACAAGAGGAACCAGCTGCTACAGAATGAAGGATACTCATTGCACACAAAAGGAGTCACATAGTCAGGGCTTCTGATGGAAAGAGGTTGTCTTCTGTAGAAAGCTTCTGTGATATGCGTGGGAAGCCAGGAGAGATCAGCAGAGCCAAGCTCCCCGAAGGGCCCACGTCATCGTCCAGGTCTAAGATGAGGGACTGACCACCCCCTAGAATGAAGCCTCCCTCTAGTTGGAGTCCTAGGCTCCAGACACAGACTGGCCTGTGTGTCTCCGGCTCTAGTTGGTGTGGAAGGGTCATACCTGATAAATCCCAGAGTTCTCTGCCTTCATTTGTTGTAGGTCTAGAAGTAGAGACCAGACGTAGCCCTGCACTGGTAGGGGATTGCCTTTCTACACATGTCGTGTCATCTGCAAAAAATAAGAGAGAGAGAGCTTTACCTGGGGGCACAGGGCACAGGACCACCGTGGGAATGATCGCAGTCTATGGAATCCAGAGATTCCCACCCTTTGCCTCTGTGGCTCCCCTAAGAGAGTTGGGGCTGCTAAGACCAGGCCTACCCTCCCACCATGAAAGACTGGACGAGGACTCGGGCTTGTGAATTCTGATCTGGACTTGGTCCTTCCTTCCAGTCGCCAGGAGGCGTCACTTTGCCTGACCCAGGGGTGGTCCAGGAGCTGGCATCAGAATCTCTCTGAGCAAGGTGGCCCTTGGGGGCTGGGCAGGAAAGCCGGGGACGAGGCCTACTGCTGTCCCATGGGTGAGGACCATTTGCCGCCCCGTCTGATAGTCGGCAGGACCGGGGACCAGCCGCGGATTCCTGTCATTTAACTGCGGAGAGCGGTCATGGGCCACTCACTCTCCACGTTACCTTGCTGGTGTTATTATACTTTGTCCACCCCTGGAGTGTAATTATCCAATTTTCAAACTTTTGCATTCCTGCTGTTTTTCTGTGAAAGGAGACTCGACAGAGTGGGTGGATCGGCAGGCACTCTGGAGGGGCCCTTCGTGTCTGGGTCGTGCACTCAGTACCGTTGTGGTACTGACAGGGAAGGGCAGACCCCAGGGCTGTAGCAAATGACTGGGAGGAGCCCAGTGGCATGGCATGTTGACCCCCAGGAGTAGTAACCCACACCATTCTAAGGGATGCAGCCATAAACACCCTGTGCTTTGGTCAGGTCCCAACCTCCATGTGTGGTCGCAGTCCCAACTGGCATTGACCATGGAGCCACCAATGGAGTTCTTGGTTGGTGCTTGGAAAAACCCCGCAAGGAGTGTCTTGGGGCCAGGTCCAACAGAAACCATGGTCGCATACAGAGAGTTTGTCCTTGCCCATCACAGTCACCAAAGCCCTCAGTCCTCCCTTCTGCATTTAGGACCACCCTCCCCTGTGGCAGAGACTTCCCCTTACCTCCATCTCCAGGGCACTCATGGAGGGAGCTTGGTTTGACTGAATGGCAACCAAGGCAGAGGTGAGGCCCTAGGCTAGGAGCTGGCCGTTCCCTGAGTAGTTCATGCCCCCAGGTCTCAGTCCAGGAGGTGAGATAGGGATGGGAGGATGGTGCCTCCCTGTGGCCGACGCTCAGGTGAGGCAAGACCTGGAACGGTGGGAGGTAGGTCCTGGACAGGAACCACAAGCCATTGGAACCTGGGTTGCCTTGGTTATCTGCCTCTCCTGTGCTGGAGGATGAAACCTCTGTGGGAGCTGGGAATGTCAACCCCTGAGACAGGATGGTGCTGCCCATGGTGGGGGCTAGGTCTTGGCAGCCATCCCCAGTAGGTGACATGTCCATGGGCCGTGTCCTTGGAGTATGGCCCAAGCACTGACCTTGAGTGTGGCCCCCTTGGTGCCTACAGGTCTCACAAGGTCTGACCATCCAGTGTCCCCAAACTCTAGTGACATCCACAGTCAACTCTCCATCCACCACTCTTCTGTCTTGCACAGAGAATGTGACTGTCTTTCCTGCCACTCTGGCCCTTCTTTGACCCTTGTCCTTTCAGTAACTTGAACAGAACCCCAGGTCTGTCAACACTCCTGCCTGTCCACTTTCCTTCTGGACTGCTGAGTGAGTCTGGGGAGACGTCCAGGGCCATGAAGGTGGCACAGGGCCTCACAGAGGTGTGATGGCTCCAGGCCCTGTCTCCAGCCACAGCCTTCTCCCACCCACTGTGGCAGTCACAGCATGGGGCGGCTGGTCATCACCTCTCTCTGTCCTGCCCTGATGTGTCCTCCTTAGGTTGCCTGCACTGGTGGTGCTGACCAAGGCCCCAGGGGGCAGAGTTTCAAGGGCCCTGAAGAGCTCTGGAGACTGACCAAGACCCCTTTGTGGAGAGTTTTCAGGTGAGTCGCGGTCCTGATCCCACCCCGTATGTTGTGCTCCCCAGACTGTGGGATTCTCTTCTGGTCGATGAATTCTGGTTACAACCTCAAACCGCCCTCCCCATCCCATCATGACCTCCTGGCCCCATCTCCCCCAGGCTCCTCCCTCTCTCCATCCTGTGACCTCTGTAGGGACACACTCTAGACTGTACGTTCCCATCAGGCCCCAGATCCCCTCCCAGCAGCAGAGCCTGGGGTCACTTCTTCTTTAGCTACCAGCACTGCTTAAACTCTTACTCTCCCGAGAAACTCACCCAGGACCCTGTCTACCTCACTCCCACTGCCCCAGCCCGCACTGTCCTGGAGTTCCCAAGGAGGATTCAGCTGGGTCCCTGAGCCCTCAGACAACTGCTGGTCAGCTTCCCGTGTCGCCAGGTGCTGCGTCACCCTGTGGTCACACCCTGAATACCCAAACAAGAAGTCTCCAAGGGGTCTTGGCTGCCCTCCTTTCTCATGCTGACATGGAGATCATTTTACCAAGAGCTTAGGGGCCTGACCCTGCACTCTTCCTGTCCCCATCTGATATCCCGCAGTGCCTGAGAAAACGCACAGCCCTCTCCTCATGCTGACTGAATGCTGGTTGTGCAGGACAGCGGGATGGAGTCTGATCCTGGGAAGGAGGTGTGCTGATCCCGGGAGACAGACTTTTCTAAAAAGACCCTTCCCTGAGAGGATGTGGGTGGGGACAGAGGACTCACTGCAGATTCCCAAGGCGATCAGTTACTTGATGGGTGTTCACGTTATCCTCCATGATCCTCAGTGCCCTGCTTGACATTCCTGCAACCCAGAGGGATGGGGGTGAGGGGGTGAAGGTGAGGGCGTGGGCATGCAGAGCATGGGCAGAGCCTCCCTTTGTGTGTCATAAGGGAGCCCAGGACCCTATGATACCCCAGTGGGATAGGCAAGCACCCACCTTGCTGGAGGGAGCAGCCTGGCTGTACCTGCTCATACAGGGAAATGATAGCATTTTGTGGCTGGGCACTCAGGCAATCATTGTCCTCCTCCTTGTCCTTCCTGCAAGGCAAAATGCCTCTTAGAATCCACTGCCCTCGACAGCTTCAGAGCACTCAGCTTTTCCTGTGGGCTCCCAGGTGCCTTTCCTTGAGCCTCATTCCGTCACTACCACAGGGTCAAGAAATAACACCCAGTGGCCCCACCCCTGCCTGGGTTTCTGGAGACCCTGTCCTTCATAAGAGGTGGCTTCTTCTTGAGCTCCTGAACACAGGAGGCCATGGACAGAAGACCCATTGTCCCTGAACACCCCAAGATGGGAACACACCTGACAGCGGGACCAATGATGTCCACCTGATGAGGGGGAAGGGCCCACGAAGAGCCTTTCCAGCTCC
Organism: Carlito syrichta; assembly: GCF_000164805.1. Taxonomy (NCBI): domain Eukaryota; kingdom Metazoa; phylum Chordata; class Mammalia; order Primates; family Tarsiidae; genus Carlito; species Carlito syrichta. Next base: position 18,760 of record NW_007252732.1, read on the forward strand.
TGGCAACTTCCTGGGCTCAGGGACCAGAAGTCACTTTTGGATTCGCCTCCTGGGATCCTTCAGAAACAATGAAGATGCCCGGTTTTCTCCAGGAAACAAGAAATCTCATGACAACTATGTCCTATTCCAATCTTAACTCCCTGTGGCCAGTGGCTCTGCTCAGAGTCCCACATGCCAAGCAGGAGGAGTGTGTTGTGGGAAAGGTTCTCTGCTGCCCCCAAAGCAGCTTCTGTACACAGGGAGACCAACTGTCGGCTAAGGACGGCAGTTTCCCCAATTCTGAGCTAACAGTAAAGGAAGGAGCTTCATTTCCTGGGGACGTGGTCCTGAAGACCACCCAGATGTCCATCCCTCTTGGAACACCAGGGGAAAATGGAGAACAATGCCTCTAGAGGATGAGTCGGGTAGGCTGTGAACAGAGAGCCGCTGTGCCCAGGCCCTGGCACAGGGGAGGGGCGCTTGCCACCCTCAGTTCATTCCGACAGAGATCCATCATTGTTCTGTACTCTCTTCCCCAGGGAAGAAGACTCCCATTCCATGAGTGGACATGGGCCCCAAGCATCTGATGGTCCCACAGCGACCATCTATGACCACATCTGAAGGTGAGTTGGTGACACCCCCTACTGCAGGGACCTGTCTGAGAGCATACAACGGACCCAGGACAGCCCTCCACCCCCAGTGCAGGAGACTCGTCCTGGTGGTTCTTCCCGGCCAGACTCTTGACCCATCAGGATCCAGCTTCCTGGGCAGTTTTTGTATGTACGGCAGGAAGGCTGCCAAGGGCAGGGCTTGAGTCCAACTCAGCAGACGGCAGGGCTGACAGCATCACTCAGGGTCATGCCTGGGATTCCTGGGCCAGCAGCCAGTCACCTCTCTCAGACCACAGACATTTCATCCCTTTAAGGTGGTATTAGGACCCTCCCCATGAAGTTGCCATGAGGACGACAGAGACAACTGTCTACATAATCACCGCAGAACAAGCACCCAGTGGACGCTCAGGGATGTGCCTCAGCAGCTGCCAAGGACCAGTGTCACCCACCTTGAAGTGACAGTTCCCAAGCCAGCAGGTGGGAAGAGAGAGGTCACACTCACCAGAAGGATCAGTCAGCCTTGAGATGTGTCTCTCAATGAGGAAAAGTCCAATTCACAAAGCCACTACTCACACCACACTGTCCCTCCAGCCACTCCAACTTCTCCATAGAGGCAGGTAGGGGCTGGGCCACAGTGACATCACCAGGTGACAGGAAGCATCGCAATGCGGCTCTGCCTGGGTCAGCGGGGCCTGGAGTAGGGTCCTGAACTGTCCACATGGTCCTGTGCCATATGCATATTCCTGTACATGCACATAAGTGTGTGGGTGAACATTCGTGTGTGTGTGTGTGTGTGTGTGTGTGTGTGTGTGTTTCCATATGTACTGCTTCCCCAGCTGGGCCTAGCTGTTTCACTCCCGTGTGCACACAGGGCCTTGTCGCTGTCACCCGCAGGGCCATGACTGGCATCAGAGCTTCAACGGATGCTTCTCAATCTGCCCTCTCAACCTGGGGCAGCTCTGGGGATGCAGAATGATGATGGCACGGGACAGAGGGCAGAGCACAGGGGGCTGACTTTCCCTACATGCGATTCAAGTCGTATGTCAAGTAATAGGTCTGCCCGCCAGGGCAGGATTCCACATACCTCACATCTTCCTCCCAGGAGCCCTCTGGGGTTTAACTAGTGTTCTCACAGATAGAGGAAGGAGGATTCAAGGGCAGGACCCTGCCTGAGGTCCCACAGTGGCCAACTGACCAGGTTCCCCCTGTTCAGGCCCCAGTGGCCAGGTTGTAAGGCCAGCCCTGCCGACTAAGTCCCAGTGATTAGGTCCTCACAGATCCTGCCCCAGATGACCAGGTCCCACTATCAGGGCCACTGCAGATCAAGGCCTTACAGATGAGACCCCCAATAGATTTCGACCCCCTGAGCAGAGCCCCACTCACCAGGCATTGATGACTAGGTTTTCACTGACCAGCTCACCCCTCACCAAAGACACAAAGATGATCAGGCCCTTGTTGCCCAGGCCTCCATTGCCTGTATCCTCCCTGACCACGCTCCAAGGACAAGACTCATGCACACCAGGCTCCGGCTGCCCAGGCCACCAGAGATCAGGGCCCCACTGATGAGGTACCCCCAATAGGCCCTTGTTAACCATAATTCTGCTTACTAGGTTCCACAGACCCAACACATACAGAGCAAGACCCTACCAACAAAGCCCCTCTGACCAGGCCTAGCCCCGATAACTAGGTCCTCACTGACAAGATCCCCATTAACCGGGTCTTCGCTGACCAGGACCCCACAGATATGTCCCCCACGGAGCCGATTTCTGCGACTGAGTCCTCCACTGACCAGGGTCTTGCATGATCAGTTCCCACTGAATTGGCCCCCATGATTCAGCCCTGATGATGAGGCCTAAGGACCAGGTCCCCACTACCAGTCTCAGACTTGGCCTGTCTTCAGCTCTGGCTCAGAACTGAGGTGGAAGAGACCTGATCTGTCTCCAGCCTCCTCACCTCCCATGTGGTGTCTCTAGACGTGCGTGAGATGACCCTGGGATGAGCCCCTCTCTCTCTGGGACTGTGGCTTTGTGCACTTCCTCAGCTGAACTGTGGCTTCTGGCTCTGGGATAGGGTCCCACCTTCCCACCTCTGGGAAGGGAGGCCCCTCTGCTCTCTGGGTTGTCAGTGCTCCGAGGCAGGGTGTGCCCCCCCATGCCATGCTCTACCCTTAGGGGGCCTCGAGGGCAGGAGCAGAAGAGGAATGGGGAAGGGGCTAGGATTACTCTTGCCCACATCCAGTCTAGGTTTTGAGATTCACCCAGTAACCCCTGGCTGGCACCTGCCCTGGGACACTGCATGCCTATTTTCCCGCCCCCGATGGACCCTCAACCACCGGAACAGCCACAGCAGCCTATGGTTCTGATGGGGGAGTGTCAATCAGGTAGGTGAGCAGTTAGAGAGGCATGTGTGGGTTTAGAGTCCCCTGTGCTGGGGTCTTCATTTCCTATCCGGGCCAGGCCAAAAACATGTTGATTCCTGTTGGGAGCCAGCCTTGGAGGTCCACGTGATTGACAGGGTCCCGGTGGGCCGAAGACCCCGGGCCGCAGGGCAAGCCCAGGAAGCTGAGGCCCTTCTGTCTTCCACCTTTGCTGTTTGATACGGCTGAAGAAATTCTGGGCAGTCGTTGAAGAAGAAAATGGCATGTTTATGCAAAGTACTCACACCTAACCTGAGAATGTCATGGTTCATTTTCCCATTTTCCCACTATGCCGCTTGGCCTTTTCTAACATATGCAAGGGTTAAACTCTGAAGCACATCAAGAATGCTTTCTTTCACTTGGTTATAAGTTACTAGATATTGCTTGAATAAAAAGATATTAGTATATTCACTCCTTATTTGATTTAGAATTATGCAGTTTAGTGTTTAAGATATAAGGTTTTTTAGAAGCATAAGTTTAAGGTAAGTTCATTATGAGCTCATTATAAGTTCTAACACTTATCTAGGAGTTATGTAGGTAATTTATAACACTGTCTTCTCAGACTTAGGATAAAGATTAATCGTTAAGGTTTTTACTTAATTCTATAGTTAAATTTTAAGTAAACATTTATAGAGTGGGTTTTCACTGAATTCATAATATACTAATTAGATACTTTTATGATAATTAACTAAATACAGAAAGCAACCTTGGGGGCCTGGGAAATGTCATTAAAAGCTTCTTTTGAGTTTCCTTTAGAAATAAATACTGCAGGATAAGAGAAAAGTAACGAAGACACCTGGACAAGAAAGGTGATTGTAAAAGCTTTGAAGGTCGTAAAAGCCCAAAAGAGAAGAACTGCTACATGAAGAACCGTGCACCAGGGAACTTTCTTGAAGCACTTCAAGGACTGTAATTTGGGACTCTTTTGAAGAGAGTTGCTGGCAGTGCTATTCTAGACATGATAATTGTTTTATCCATGTGTTACTCATAATTGGTAAATGTAATATACAAGTTTATATAATCAATATACATATGTATGAGGGTTGACAAAAATTATTAGGCTCTGGTTATGTTTAACAAGGTTTTTACTTTGTGTCATTAAGTTTTAGTGCTATAGCTACTTTGAAGATTGTTTTAAGTTCATAAGTTTAAGTTCACACAATGATAAAATTGGTGCCTCAAAGATAATAATAATTGCTCCACTGCCTATCTTAAGACAAAGATGTTTTCCAGGAGGTTGCCAAGCATAAGGGAAAACAGCCAAATCACCATTATCCTAAACTTAAAAGCTCATTGGCAATTATGCAACCATAATAATTTTAGTTGTGTTAGTTTTATTTCATTATGTTTAGTTCACTTTATATGTTTATTCAGAGTAAAGATTAGTATATGTATCTTCACAGTAAGTGACTTTCATAGTTATTCTTTAAATGCTAGCCACTGTTGTTTGGTCAAGTTAATGGGCTTCATATTCCTACTATCACTATGTACAATCTATAGTTTTGTATTAGTGATTTTAAGGCTTTTTTTTAATTAGACAAGTGATGTGGAACCGAAGTCAAAGTAAACCTTGTATGCATTATGTTTAGTTTAAGTGAAACTCCTTTTACACTTATCTCAAGACTCATCAACTGAAAGTAGATAGTGTTTTTGCTTATTCATTTCTTCTAAAGACCGCTAGATGGTGGTAACTTTTAAAACATGTGTACGTGAAGGAATTTTCTTTGTCTTTCCCCTTTTACAAATGCTATAAAAGCTTTATGTGAACTAATAAAGGATGTCATCTGTTCAGGAAGCAGGTGTCCAGGTATATTGTCTTTGCCTTTCGCCTATCAGTCTCTCCTTCAGGAGATCTCACGACCTAGCAAAGGGGCTGGACCCCTTCAACTAGGCTTCTTCCATAATGTGTGTCCCAGTTCCTGGGTCTCCTCTGTGATTGCTGCCCCAGTTTTTTGCCTTCATATACAATTAATACACTTGACACTAGCCCTTCCCTGTGATGGGTGTCACAGTGACTGAACCTTCTGCATAACGTGTGTTCCACTGACTGACCATCCTTTGTAATTGGTGCCACAGTGACAGGTCTTTCCCCAAATAGAGTGCTCCATTGACTAGCCCTCATCTGTCATGGGGGATCCAGTAACTGGGAGTTCTCCAAAATTGGTGCTCCAGTGAGTAACCCTCCTCTGTCCTGGGTGTCTTATTAACTGGCTCT
>NW_007252732.1:24000-36795 GCF_000164805.1 Carlito syrichta
TTTATTTCATTATGTTTAGTTCACTTTATATGTTTATTCAGAGTAAAGATTAGTGTATGTATTTTCACAGTAAGTGACTTTCATAGTTATTCTTTAAATGCTAGCCACTGTTGTTTGGTCAAGTTTATGGGCTTCATATTCCTACTATCACTATGTACAATCTATAGTTTTGTATTAGTGATTTTAAGGATTTTTTAATTAGACAAGTGATGTGGAACCGAAGTCAAAGTAAACCTTGTATGCATTACGTTTAGCTTAAGTGAAACTCCTTTTACACTTATCTCAAGACTCATTAACTGAAAGTAGATAGTGTTTTTGGCTTATTCGTTTCTTCTAAAAACCTGTAGATGGTGGTAACTTTTTAAACATATGTACGTGAAGGAATTTTCTTTGTCTTGCCCCTTTTACAAATGCTATAAAAGCTTTCTGTTAACTAATAAAGGATGTCATCTGTTCAGGAAGCAGGTGTCCGGGAATAAGATTTTCGTCTTTCACCTATCCGTCTCTCCTTCAGGAGATCTCACGACCCAGCAAAGGGGCTGGACCCCTTCAGATTCCCTGGGTCCTGTCTGTGCCCTTGTGCAGTGTCATGATGTGTGAGTGTGGGACTGTGGGACTGAGTGTGCTCTCCCCATCCCAGCCTCCCTTCCTCTCGCGACTCCTTTCTCTAGGTCCTTATTTGGCCTCTTCCCAATGGTTAGGTCATTATTCATAAAAACTACCATGTCTTTCATCTGTTCTGTGGCGAGTGGCCCTGGCTCATACTTAACATGGAAGCAGCTTTGAATTCCTGAGATGCATGTCTCCTGGTCACAGTGTACACATATTTATATGTGTGGTGTTCATGTGGCATGTTCATGGGCATGTGTTCTGTGCGGCATGGCAGGGGATGTAGGATAGTCAGAACAACTCTAGAAAAGAAGAACCACGTGAGGCCTCACAGTGTCTGACTCCAAGACATGCTGTCAAGGTTCAGACACACAGTGCAGAGTTGGTAATAGGATAGACGTTTAGATCAACAGGACAGATCAGAGTCCAGATTAGACCCTCTCACACATGTTCAATTGATGTTGAAGGGAGAAAGGACGATCATAGCCAACACTTAGACTACAAGGTCTGGACACGCATATGAAAAAACTCAATCCACCCATGTCATCATAGACCAAATTTTATTCCAAACTGATCGTATGACATAAAAATGGAACATGTATGCAAGAAAAGAAAGGGCATAACTGTGATTTTGGGTTAGAAGACGATTCCTCAGAAAAAAGAGCAAGATGCTTAAAGGAAAAATAGGGCCATTGGATTTATAGAAATGCAGGATGATGCCGGGCCCAGTGGGTCTGTAATCCCCATACTTTGAGAGGCCGAGGCGAGTGGAATGCCTGAGCACATGAGTTTGCGACCAGCCTGGGCAACTTGGTGAGATGTCGATTCTACAATAAATTAAAGATTAGACAGGCATGGTAAGACACACCCATAGTTCTAGCTACTAGGAAGACTGAGCCAGAAGGATCACCGGAGCCCAGCAGGTCGGCACTGAGCATGCCACTGCACTCCAGCCTGGGCGACGAAGTGAGATTCAAACTCGAAAAAAGGAAATGCAGGATGTTGCTCCTGAAAGCCCCTGGGGAGAAGAAAAGGCCTGCCTAGGTTGGAGGAGTGCTGGCCATGTCCATGTCATGGTGGTTCCATGCAAGATCTAGGAGGAGATTTTGAGACTGAGATCAGGCTGAGGGCTGCTCCATCCCCACTATGATGCAGGGTCGGGTGGCTCTTGGAGCCTGGGGACTTGCTGGCAGCTTCTGTGGGGACTTCAGCAACTCTGGTGTCACTCCCCTGGCAGGGCTCAGCTGGAGAAGAGGCCAGGCCCCTCTGGAACTGGGACCTATTTTCTGGGAGGGGAACTCTGTCCCCCAGGTCAGGATAGAGGTCACAGGCCAGGATGCTGCTGTCACCCTCTTGCTTCTCTTTAGGTGCTCCTGGGTATCCAGCTTGCACCTCAATTGTGGCTTTCCATGTTATAACCTGCCTGTTCAACTGAGGACTCCTGAAAGACTCATTCTGATTGGATGATAAGCACTCATTTTCATTGTAGGGTAGCCACTCAATTGTTCAATCCTGATTATTTAAGTATCATCCAATAAACAAGGCATATGTGTTTATGTTGACCCAATCACTGTTAAACCCAAAATTCAAAATCCGAGAGACCACCAAGGAGCCAGCTCTGATGCAAATACACGAGGGTCTTTATTCAGGCTCGAGTCTAGGCTCACGTTTGAAGCCGACGCAGCGGCTTCAGGGACAAGAGCCCCGACCCAGGCTAACACACACCTTTTATACATAATCCGGAAGGGGTGGGGCGGCTTTACAAACTTGTGCATACAGGATTGGATAAAAACTATATGACGCAGTTACAAAGACTTTGATTGGTTGATTTGAGCTCAATTTGCGCAGGCTCAGGCTTAGTTACTTGTGATGGACAAGTAACTGCCAAATGGGCGGAATGGAATGCCAGATAAGCTAGGTTTAGCAAGCAGGCAGGAGGTTTGAAACAAGGCAGAACCCACGGTGGTGGGTGGCTGGCGCCACCAGTCTACCATTATCTAAGCAAAGGAATGTCCGGGAGGGGCTTATTGCCTAACATTCACACACTGCTAGCAGCAGTTGCAGAAGCAATTGGTTATTTTATGGGACAAACAAAAATTAAACTTAACAAAGTTCTAAGTACAAACACTGCAAACAAATACAGTGAACGTGGGGTAGGAATTCATATAGTAATAGTTCTTTTTGAGGTTTTTTTTTTTTAATCTCTCAATCACAATTTGTCTTTCACTAGCCTTCATTTAAATGTACCCTTTAGAAATAGGCTGCTTGGTCAGGTTTGGTGGCTCAGCCTGTAATCCCAGCACTTTGGGAGACTGAAGCGAGTGACTTGCCCAAGCCCATGGGTTCAAGACCTTTCCAGGTAACATGGCAAGACCTCATCTCTACAATAAATCAAATATTAGCCGGGCATGGTAGTGCGTGCTGGTAGTTCCAGCTACATGGAAGGCTGAGGTGGAAAGATCACCAGAACCCAGCAGGTTGATGCTGGGGTGGCCTTGAGTGTGCCACTGCACTCCAGCCTGGGCAACGGAGTGAGACTCCAACTCAAAAAAGAAAAGAAAAGAAATAGGCTGCTCATGCAGTGTCTGCAAATTCCTCTTTTTCTAGGGAATTTGGCCTTATCTTTGCCACTCAGAGCTTCCTTCTGAGCAAAAAGAGCTGAGAGCATGGCACTACATCCTGGCACCACATCCTGTCCTCATTGCCAGCTCACTGTGGGTGCCTGTCAGGTGAGGGATGGATAGATACGTGATAAAACAAGAACATAATTTTTAAAAACAAGGTAGTACGTATGTTAATATTTACTTTAAATTATTTAAAATTGACCATTTGTCTAAAATGTTCCCTAATAAATACACAATTTTTTTATAAATACCTTCTAAGTTTTTTGGCATCCTCCCTTGTGTATCTATATCTATATATTGTATACACACACCCCACACGCAAAGATATGCATTGTAAGGAATTGGCTCACCCAATTATGGAGGCTGAAATGTCACAATATCTGCAGTCATCAAGCTGGAGACCCAAGGGAGTCAATGGTACAAGTTCCAGTCTGAAGGCAGAAGAAGACCAATGTCCCAGCTCAAAGACAGGCAGAGAGAGAATTCTCATTCATGCAACCATTTTGTCCGAGTCAGGCCTTGACTGGATTGGAAGAGGCCCACCAAACTGGGGAGGACAGGCTGTTTTTTTGAGTTTACCAATTCAAATGTCAATCTCATCTAGAAATGCCCTCACAGACTCACGCAGAACAATGTTTAAGTAAATGTGTGGGTGCCTCATGACCTGATCAAGATTACATATGAAATTAACAATGACAGCTGTCAATACCAAATATTGCTGAGGATGTTGCTTTACTTTGTAGAGACTCAAACAAGGACTCTTACTAACTGCCAGGAGAAATGTAAACTGGCACAACTTCAGAAAGTAGCTTATTAGTGGCAAGAAAAGTCAGGATGTGTGACCCTTATAATACAGCAATTCCTTTTCTAGGAATGTATTCTAGAGAAATTCCAGAGCACATGCAAGAATATTTTTAGCATCAGTGTTTATAATAATGTCACCAAGTCAAACTAGGTCCATTTGATCACACGCAACAGAAAGCCAAAAACTGAAGCACCAGTTTTTCGAAATGAGAAGGGTTTATTTAGCCAGATGGTCAAGCAAGGATACAGGAGTCAGGCTCTCATCTGTCTTCTCGAGCTGGGGGCTGAGTCGGGTTTTATGAGTAGAGGATAATGAAGCAAGATCTGAATGGATCCTATCGTGGGATGATTCCAGGACTCAATTGGATTGGATTCATGTAGTATCCGCTTCTTAATTCTGTCCTCACTCCCCGGTCCAAACACTCAAGTTCCACCTGTGATTGCACACTTGGTTCATCTGGGGATGCTCAGGTTATGCAACCTTCTACTATGGCAACTGAAAAACAGTCCACAGTTTTGTTACATAAAAGTTGAGCCAGATTGGTCTGGTGTGGTAAAAATCACACAAACTGGAGTGAATTTAAATGTCACCCGAAAGAGAAAAGACAAAGTATGGAATACTCATACAATAGAATTTTCTTTTCTTTTTTCTTTCCTTTTTTTTCAGTTGGAGTCTCACTCCGTTGCCCAGGCTGGAATACAGTAGCATGCTCATGGCCACTCCAGCATCGACCTGCTGGGCTCAGGTGATCCTTCTGCCTCAGCCTTCCAAGTAGCTGGAACTTGGCACACGCTATCATGCCCAGCTAACTTTTTATTTATTGTAAAGATGAGGTGTTGCCAAGTTGCCCAGGCTATTCTTGAATTTGTGGGCTCAGGCAATCCCTTCACCTCAGCCTCTCAAAGTGCTGGGATTACAGACCTGAGCCATCCTGCCTAGCCCTACAATAGAATTTTCTATGGCAATGAAAATGAATGCACTTGAACTTGAATTACATCAGTCAACACAGACACATATACCAAAAAAGTTTTCTTTAAAAAATTTACAGAATGTTTAGTATTTTGCCTTTTATGTCAAATTTAAAATGACAATGAATCTACCTATTGTTTACAGATACATACATACTTTAAATAATCTAAAAAACACTTGGGAATAATAAAATAATAAATTACAGTTGAGAGGACTGAATACCTCTAGAGCTCTAAGGAGGTCATCAAACAAAAGAAAATTAGCTCCAGAGATACGGGCTCAAGCCTGCATGATTCTACCCTCCTGTACAACATGACTGGATTCAAGTTCACCCAGTTGAATACCACCCACTGAGCTGCGGTCTGTTTTGTGAGGTAGAAACTTACCGACAGAATTGAAAACATTTCCATCTTCAGGAGACTGGGTTTGCAGGATGCCTTGGTGAACCTGAGGGAAGATAAAAGTACTCCTTGGAAGTACTCCTTTGATTTTTGTTCTCTCCTCTAGGTGAGAGGAGAAAGGACTCAAAAATTCCCCATGGAGAGTTTTGGGTGAGCCAAAAGTGTGTTGTTGTTTTTTTCTTCAGTTGGGATTTCACTGCCACCCAGGCTGGAGTGCAGTAGCACACTCACGGCCACCATAGCTCCAACCTGCTGTCCTCAGGCAGTCCTTCTGCCTCAGCCTTCCAAGTAGCTGGACACATAGACGAGCACCACCACACTCAGCTACTTTTTAAAAAATTTATTGCTAAGACAAGATGTCACCAAGCTGCTGAGGCTGGTCTAGAACCCCTGGGCTCAGGCAATCCTCTCACCTCTGCCTCCCAAAATGGCTGGGATGACAGGCATGAGCCAGCCAAAAGTGTTCGAAGTTTGCCTTGCTCACTCCTCTGAGTGGGAAAGAAAAAGATTAAACCTGTTTATAGGACTGGAGGAAAGCTTTAGGTAAATAAAAAAGGAAGGAAACCCACTCTAGTCATTTCTTTAACTTAGGTGCTGCTGCTAGTATGATGGGGGAGACCTTCTATTACCCCAAATTTCATCCAGAATCTTCCCCAGCATCTAAACACTGAATGCTGCCAGGGGTTTGAATAAATTTCCCAGGAGAAAACACATCTATCTATCTATAACTTTTCAAAATAGCTTTGTATTTTGTGGCTATTGCACCTAGATATGCAACATAAATTAATGTTAATGTTAGGGTATGGACAGGGTGGGGAGACGTGGTTAGGTGGAGAGGTGAGGGGGGATGCAGCACCAGTTACCCAGAGATCGGAGTAATTGCAACACACAAAGATGTTAAGAAAAAGAAAAGTTTATTTAAAAGTAAATTAGAGAAAGAGAAAGGAGAGAGGATTTACCTCCCCAAGGTGGGGGAGGGGCTGAAGCCAGGAAGCATGGCAACAGCCATGCCTCAACGAGCACACTGCCACACCACAGTCTAGCAAGGCAACGGCCACTGGCTGCTTGTGGTTGAGTCCTTTTAACCATTTCCCTTGATGGGGGAAGATCATTAAGGTGATTGGGTGGTGGTCTGTGCCACGTCATCACAAAGGGGCAGGCAAGTGCAGGTACTGACATCAGGTGATGGACAGCAAGCAGATGGGTAGCTTAGTCACATGATTGCTGCCATGGAGGGGCTTATCTGTGTCACAAAGAACTGATTAGGTTAACCCTGGGGGGGAGGATTCCTGCAAGAGACTTGTTAGACATTTGCAATTCACAAACTCAGACATTTGTAACTCACAAACTCCTTGACCAAAGATGGTCATTTTATTATTTTTATGACTTTGGCCAGCCAAAGGGTGATCTTTGATCTCCAGCCTTGACAAGGAACTTAAAAGTTTACTAGAGATTATTATGCTAAACCATGAATAGTGGGCTTGTCCTGGCCTTGTATCTGAAGGAGATTTTCCAAGGGGGATGGGATAAGCTCCTGTTTGTCCTGCAGCAGAATGCCTGAATGCTTCCTAATGGCTAAAGCAAAAAGAATAAACCCTTTCAGTTAAATATATGCTTATAATTTCATAAACGTAAAGAGATCATCTCAATCAGGAAAAACAAAAAGAGAGTTCTGGTGGGGGCACAACTTTTACGCTTTATTGTGCCAGTTGGAATTTAAATTCTTTGAGTATTAAAAAAGAAAAATAAGTCTCTGTAGCTGATCATTTCTGCTATGATTTTTATTTATGGGCACCTCTGGGGAAAAAAAGGGAGACAATATAGAGAGAGAAGTAGTCTCCAAATGAAGGTATGCTTCTGGAGTTTTTAAAAAGAAGGTATTAGTTTGCTAATACACACATGTGAGATCAGACCCTGATCCTTGGAAGCAGATTATCCAGCCTAATGTGGGTCAGTTTGGTCTGTGAGACTGACAGAGCTCAAGGGGCTTAGGAAAGCTGTGCTTGTTGTTGGAATAGAGCTGTCAGCCCTGCAGCATCACAGCTAGCTGCTGCTGAAGAAAGGCCCTTGGCTGTCTAAGAATCCTGGATTCAAAGACCCTAACTGCCGGTTAGCTGAAACCTGACTGTCTACTAGGGGCTGTTTCAGACTCAGCACAAGTTCCCCTGAACTGGAAGCAGCAGAGTGCTTTCATCTCCTAGGATCCCACTTTATAACTTTTTTTAAACTCCCCACCCATTTTTATTAAAGTCTTTCTCTTCCTCCTTTCTCATTCCTTCCTCCCCTTTCCTTCTTATCCTCCCTGCACCACAGCCTTGTGAACAAATGCATGCTTAGCTGATTACCTGCTTGCTTAAGAATTCCAGAGGCTACTCTTAAAGCAAACCAAGAATGGAGTCCTGATTGTGGGACGCGCCCAATGAGGGGGAGTCACAAGACGGTTAGTCCATAGCCTGAATGCAGCCAAGATGATGCCCGTTAGACGCCAGAGACCATCACTCAAGATAAGTCATTGGAACAAAACACGCAGACCTGCACCCTGTACCACCCTGTGTGTTTCCTATACCAAGTTTCCCTTTAAAAACCCTTTTAATCAGCCTGACATTCAAGGTGGTCTTTGCAACTTAGTCCACCTTCTTCTCAGGTTGCCAACTCTTGAATAAAATCTGCTCTTCCTTTTACCAACTCTTGGCCCTTGAGTTTGGCTTGGGGTGGTGAATGCTAGACCTGGGTCTAGTTAGTTTCCTAATTTAACAACTAAATACATGTCCTTTTTCCACATCAATCTTTCTGAGTGTTCAACAATCCAATTCAATTTGGACACAAACTATCCAGAGTTAGGGTCAGGCTCCACAGTTTAAGGGCTCAGCCCTGCAAGACTGTCCCCTTTCTGGATGCCTGCAGCAAATGAAGTTCCCCAGCTGTCCACATTCCAACCTGGCCATCTACAAATTGGGAATTCCACAAAGCCCCCACCCAAGTGTGAAAATTCGCTAGAACTGTTATAGGCCAAGGCTTTGCAAATGGGGGCTTCTATGTCTCATGTTTGAGTCAAAGTTGTTTATCTAAATGTACCAAGATAGCTTCTTTGATTGTTGTAACTTCCAATCACCCCTTAAGGCACTAACAGCATGATTAGACCTTGGGTCATGCTAAAACTGCCTGTAGGCCTCATTAATTCAGTCTTTCAGGGTTGGTGAAGGGTCAGGAGATCTTGAGTTATGCCTTTGTTAATTTAACCTTGAGGGGCGGGTGAGGGGCTAAATTCTGAGTAAGTTGTACTGTTATGGAGGGGGTGAATATACCAACTCATTCCCTGATTCCATGGTATCAGATTAAACACCAACTTCTCCCAGTTTCTGCTATTCATCTTTGGCTGCAAGGGTTAGCAGCCAATTTATTGAACTGGACCATAAAAGCATGGCCCATAGAGCTAAGGAAAGTGCTTTGATTATGATTATCAATTTATTGTGAAGGCTACAAATGGAAAACATGAATAATGGAAGGTGTTTATGGGGGACAGGGGAGGGATGATTGTGCAGAGCTTCCACCATTAAAGAAAAAATTATTTCATGGTACAGTACTTGTTAAAGCACGATAACAAAGACTTTATTCAGGACCATGGTGATGGGTACAGGGACTGCATTGGGATTTCACAGTGAGGAGTGAGATTGGACTCGACTCCAAAACAGCATGGATAAGTGGGAAATTTTTTTTAGTTAGAGTCTCACTCTGTCATCCAGGCTAGAGTATGGTGGCATGCTCACAGCCACTCCAGCATTGACCTGCTAGGCTCAGATGAACCTTCTGCCTCAGCCTTCCAAGTAGCCAAAACTCCAGGTGCATGTACCACGCCTGGCTAATTTTTCTTTTTAATTGTAGAGATGAGGTCTCAGCATGTTGCCCAGACTGGTCTCGAACCTGTGGGTTCAAGAAATCCTCTCGCCTCAGTCCCCCAAAGTGCTGGGAATACAGACTTGAGCCACTGTACTCGGCCAGCAAGTGGGAAATTATACCCAAGGAGCAGGGTGGGGTCAGTGGATGGAAATGTACTAAGAGAGAACACATGATGGTAAGGCAGATGCTGGTTAATCTGACCTAACAGGATTCTTGCTGAAGATAGGCCAGGGCAATCACACCATCTGGGGATGTTGGAGGATAAGGAACCCGAGCAGATATCAAGGGTGGGACATAGCAGCAGTCTTTCACAAACTGGGTTTTCCAAGGATATACACAGATGGGCAAAGGAGAGAGTTCAGTAGCCTATGTTTGGGCAAGCAGAGAATCTTTGTCACTATGCCACCTCTGGCCAGACCACTCTCTCACCACCACAATGTGTTCACCATCCCCAAAGCTCTCCCAATCCATCAAGTAGGGGTTTTTAGGAAGGTTTCAGGATGTAGACACTATTGATTAAGTAACAGTGATTGAATCAATCAATGTAAGTCTCTTCCAACCAAGAGTCACCTCATTAGCATAACATCAGGTTTGGTTGAAATGGGTTCCTTCTAAATAAAAAAAGACATTCTATCACTCAAGAAACTCCAAGGGTTTTAGGACCCCTGTTCCTGCAACTGGGAGCAAAGGCCAAATATAGATATTTTTATTACATCACAAAGCATAAGTTCAATTAACAGAACCCAGACTCTTGTATTGTTACAGATTTGAAATATCTCTCTGAGGGGCCCTGATATATAATAATATTTTGCGATTCAAAATGTTTCAAAAAGGAGTCACTTATGACAAGTGACTGAGTTCTCAGTGAAATTACTGACCCCTCAAATTGACAAATAAGTGCATAACACACTGAGGGCTGAAATGCCTCAGTGGCCAGGCACCCCCCAGACCTGATGAGAATGTGAGGACAAAGGGGGACTGAGGTAATGACCATGGACACTCCTGCAGAGCAAAACAAGAAACTGACCTTGGCAAGATGTCTGTAGAGGCTCTGTGAAAGAAGTTCGGCACCAGTAACGACTCCACACCCGGTCTGAACCAAGAGATTTATTAAAGGGGCAGTTACACGAAGGGACTGTAACCGAGGAAGAGCAAGAGAGAGAGAGAGAGAGAGAGAGAGACCGAGAGACAGAGAGAGAGAGAGAGAGAAGGAGAGCGAGAGGGGGAGAGAGGGTGAGAGAGTGTGAAAGAGAGAGAGTAAAAGAGAAGGAGAGAGAGAGTGAGAGAGCCAGCAAAAGAGTGGTGGGGACAGAGAGAGAAAGCAAGAGAGAGTTATGTAGGGGGAGGGGGTGTATTTATGGACCTTGCAGGGGCTGGTCAGTGCCATGTTTGGGTTTTATTGGAGGAGACTATGAGGTAGTATTCCTATAGGGAGAGGTTGTTTGAGCACAGGTTTAAGTTTCGCGCGTGCGGGAGAAGCTGTAGCTTAGGGCCTTTGTTGTCTTTGGGAGGCAGCGCCATCTTGGGGACGCCCTTCTGACTATTCTCTGTGCCTTTCATTCCCACCTTTTCTGTTTATTTGGGAGAGGGGCATCATTATTCTTTCTGGCTGCTTCCTGCTGGATGTGGGTGTTGTGGGGTGAGGTGGGGGAAGGGCACAGAACCAGCCAGAATAGGGTCCAGAGGTAGGCACTAAAGGTGAAGATTTTTGAAAGTTGCTTGTAAATGTGGAATGGCGACTTGTTCCGGCCAGTCTTTCAGTGGGCACGAGGGCGGTAGTAACCAGCTGTCTTGGAGTAGACTGTGGAGGTAAATAGAGAACCTGGAAGAGAACATATCTAAAAGAAAAGTGAAGTGATGTTTAGGGACAGCACCAGAAGAAGAAGCCAGGTGGGGCACAGGTAACATTGACAAGTGATGGTTGAGTTGAATCTGTGAACAGGGGAATTCCTGATAGTGGGAGGAAATGAACAGTAGGATTTTGTGTGCAAGGGGTGGTAAGATTTCCTATGAATGGTACTGCCATAAATGGGGGCAACTGATGGCTGCACATAGGAAGCAGTTAGAAAGGCTGCCTAGATGTGAGTAGTTGAGAAAATGTGCTCCCTGTTGGACTACTGAGAGCCAGGAAAATGGGGTGACTTTTTATGAAAGACACTTAATAAGAATGAAGCTAGTTATAATGAGGAGGTATGCAATAACCAACAAAGCTTTGGCTGTGGATGGCCAATTTGTAGGTGTTGACCAAGTAAGTTATATAGTAAGGAGGATGGCAATTAAGCCAAGAAAGAAAAGGGGCAAGGGTTACAAGTTTCCTGTGCTGAAGCGAAGTCTGAGTGGTTGTTCTGGAACCTTGGAGCAGGTGTACCTGTGGGTAGGTGGATTGTCCAGGAATAAGAGGAGGTGGGATTTGGCCTTTGGAACCAGGTATAGGAGGGGAAGGGTAAAGGGCCTTCCTGGAAAAGAATAGTGAATGACCCCCTTCAGAGAGGCTTTAGGGGTTGTACATTTTACTCTTTTACCCATACCATATTACTTGGCTTAAAAGAATGAACATCAGTAGTTAAACTAATTGGCAATCATTTTTTAGACTTGACAATGGATGGCATTTAGGACTGAACCTAAGGCTTGCATTTGTTGTTTTAGGGCAAGACTTCCAAATTTCTTTAAGTTTTCCTGTATGTCCCTAACAAGAGGGGGTGGTTGCCCATAAGGAATCACAAAAGGCAAGAAGCCTGTTTACTTTATTTAAAGGCCTGTTTTGGGGCCTTTTCCCCTAGCAGGGGTTTTTGTTTACCCCCCTTTGAGACTTCATAGAGAAGTTAGGCATTTAATTTTTTTATACTAGTACAGGAACAGGACCACCCTTAGGGTCCTCTTTTTTTCTTACAGTTGTTGATTGGGTCCTTCCTTCCTTTCTTATTTTTTTAGCAGCACTTATTCCCCTTGGATGTTTGAGTTTTTTTCTGGTCCAAGAAGCATCTAGGGAAATAAGCTCATAAAATGTGATTAAAATTTGTTCCAAATAGACAACACATTTTCTTATGAGCATTTACATTTGTGGCCCCCCTTTTCTTCAGAGGCCTACCATTAAACAATTTTAAAGGTTTAACAAATTGTATTTTAGGGACTTGGATCCTGAGTGATGTAACACCAAATACTTATGTTTAGTTTACTCATGTCTCCAAAGGATTTCTAGTGATTATTATGCTAACCCGCAAACTGAAAGGTTGTACTGTCCTAGTTTTACATCTGACAGAGTTTTTTTGGATTTGTCAAGGGGTGGGATAGGTTGTCACTTGGCCTGCAGTGGAAATGGTGTAAAAAAAGTTTAAGAAAAATATACATACAAAAAATTATATAAACAATCTAGGCATAATAAATTCTTTTCTAAATGCAAGTCTCCAAACATTTTCAGATTTCTCTTCAATTTTATATACAATTTACTTAAGTGCCTAGTTCAAATTATAGTCTAAAACAATCTGTCAGG
>NW_007252732.1:36815-41817 GCF_000164805.1 Carlito syrichta
CCCTTAGGGTCCTCTCTTTTTTTTTTTTTTTTACAGTTGTTGATTGGGTTCTTCCTTTCTTTCTTTATTTTTTTTTTTTAGCAGCACTTATTCCCCTTGGATGTTTGAGTTTTTTCTGGTCTAAGAAGTGTCTAGGGAAATAAGCTCATAAACTGTGATTAAAATTTGTTTTAAATAGACAACACATTTTCTTATGAGCATTTATGTCTGTGACCCCCCATTCTTTCAGAGGCCTACCGTTAAACAGTTTTAAAGATTTAACAAGTTCCATTTCAGAGACTTGGATCCTGAGTGATGTAATACCGAATACCTATGTTCAGTTTACTCATGTCTCCAAAGGATTTCTAGTGATTATTATGCTAACCCGCAAACTGAAAGATTGTACTGTCCTAGTTTTACATCTGATGAGTTTTTTCTGGATTTGTCAAGGGGTGGGATAGGTTGTCACTTGGCCTGCAGTAGAAATGTTTGAACGACTTTTAAAACCTACCTATAGGAAATTTATTTATATCTAGCCTGTGCTAGCTATCCTGCCTTAATTATTTATTTTTTAGAGATTTTTTGATCCCATAATCATTTGGGGTGCTGAGGGGTGAAGGTCTGTCTTCTGTAATTTTTTCAGAGCTGATAATGGGCACAGTCCTGCCTAGTTGAAAATCTCTCCCTGTCTGACTTGAGGCATTCAGATTTGTTTTAGCAGTGGCATTACTTGCAGGCACTGGCTTGAATTTGTATGACCATTATGTGGGCATGAAATTATTGGATTCTAGCTCAATAAAAGGAATAAAGTCAGGCCTATATTGACAATTGTAGGCACTGGCTGATTATCTTTTTATATAAACCTATAAGGTCTGAAGTTATTAGCATAACTTAAATGATAAACTTTAATTTCTGTCTTTTAATTATAAGTACCAGTTTTTGTATTTTTGGACTATAATGATAACCTGACAGATTGTTTTAGACTATAATTTGAACTAGGCACTTAAGTAAATTCTATATAAAATTTGAAGAGAAATCCAAAAATGTTTGGAGACTTGCATTCAGAAAAGACTTTATTATGCCTAGATTGTTTATAGAATTTATTTTGTATGTATATTTTTATTAAACTTTCCTTATACCATTTTTGGTGTGCTTATATCATTTTATTTTTGTTCTCTACCCCCTTTTTAAAATTTTCATAACTATCTACTTTATTATAGGACAGAAATGTACCATATAAGATTTCCTCTTAGATAAATATATATATATATTTTTTTATATTCCTTTCTTTTCTGTTTTCTTACTAAAACCTTATTTGTATACCAATAATCTTTTTACATTTTTCCTTTGCTTTTTGCTTTCCTTTTTATTTATTTATAGATAACCTTTTATGGTCATAATTTGAATTTATCTTTTAGTAACTGTTAGGTGAAACATTTAGTTTTTGGAACAACTTTAATTCCACTGGAGAGCAGGTTTTAGGAGGAAGAAGTTCAGTATGAGCACAAGGGCTAAAAACTTAGCCTTAGTATTAATTAAGAAATTAATTTGGACCCCAGCCACATTTATATAGACCCAAGGATTCTCTGGGTGGATGGCATACAAAGTGCTGCGCTGGGCCATGCCCCTCCCCCTTTAGTCAATAGCCACTATCACCAAGCTAGGTGTTTCCCACCCCTTCAGGAGAGGCCGCACCATCTCTTTCAGTGACTTTTTAGTCCAGATATTGGACAAAATTTGGGGGGCTTAGGCTCTTAAAAACAATTGTGCTTTAGGTGCCCAGATTGACCACATTTACAGCAGTTGATACCATCCCCTTAGCAACTTTATCCTTATCGGGCCTCTTTTGGGTGACTGGAGCTTTTGTCTTTAGTGGTAACTGACAATTTGTTTACCTTTTTTCTGGCTGATGCTCATTTTGGAGTTGTTTTCTTTTTTTTCTTTGTTTTTTTGTTTTACGACTTTCCAATGATGTCTATAAGAACACCTGGTTTAAAACCCTTTAGAGTGAACAGACCACGAAGATGTGAAATGATTTGTTTCTACATATTCCTAATTATGAACAGGCAAAATTGTCAAAAATCCTAATGAATTACTAAATAGCAGCCTTAGTCATAAAATGTGGACAATTAAATGAGTATAGCCAAAAAACACAAGCATTAGTGTTACTTAGCATTACAATATAAAGTAGGGAGTCAGCATACATTACAAGACTCTAAGAGACTTCCTAGCAGTTTTTTTTACAGGGACAAGCAGTTGATCATGATTTTAGGCAAGGCCTAAACCTTTAGAAACAGACTTATTTTTAACTAACCTGGCCTTTAGCATTTGAAAACGAGAACAGCCTATTTATTTCCTTAGTTGACAGAGAAAGATTATAAAATTTTTTTTTTAATTTTTATAGGTGGATTAGAATGAGCCCCTTCAGAATTTACGAAGGAGAACACAGGCTAAGGAAGTGAGGGGGAGTGGTCCCCAGAAAGAATTTAAGATAACCAGTAACACCTTTTATATGCAGCAGGCAATTTTTTACAATCTTAACAACAAAGGGCAGAAATTTTAACAGCACCAATGGGTTGGAGAAAACACCACATAAATAAGAGGAGACATAAGATGACATCGAGAAATATGCGCCAATTAAGTTTTTAAAAGACCACATGTCCCATTAAACAAAGCATAATAACTCAACCAGCTTTTTAGCAGATTTAAGGTGACAGACACACACAGATAAGAGAATGAGGGATATGGGAAATATTTGCTTCGTCCCCCTTTTGTCATACTTTTCATGAAGATATTTCAGACACCTCTAAGCAATTGATAGGTTGGTATATCCCCAATGCAGACTAACTATGTGGAGCCTTTTTTGTAGCCTCGAGTGTTTACAGAATTTGTTTTATTTTTTTATTTTTAACCTCAGAGCTTTAACCAAAGCAATAAGTTTATATGCAGTGGAAGGGCTTAGTTAGGATCTAATGTGGAACCATTAGGGAAATCCAAAGCTATACAAAAGGCACCCAAAAAGTACAGTGGTGTGAGTTTTAATTTTTGTTATAATGTCCCTTTCCAATAATGGAGCTGGACACATTGGCATAACAAGGAAAGAGTGTTGAATATTTTATTTCCCAGAATACATGGAAGTAATGTCATAGTAAGGGGCCTGGATATAATGCCCTGTACCCCCACAACCAAAAGGGGTGAAGGAAGGAGTGGACCAGGAAATTTGAGTAGAGCTGAGCATATAGCCCCCATATTAATAACACATGATATAACCCCGCCAGCTACTGATATTTTCACCCTAGGCTCGGTTGGTTTAATGGTTTGTTCCGAAGACATTGGGGCTATCAAGTTAGGGTCGAGTCAACCTGACTGGAGCAAGCCCAAGAGATCTCCTTTTGAGATGCCTGGTGTCCCTTAATTATAGCAAGCCTCTGGGCCATGTGCTTTCCTCCTGGGCGAATGAGGCAATCATGAGTCCAATGTCCATGCTGTTTGCATTTGGGACAGGGTTTTGTTGGTGGGCAGGGCTTGAGAGTCTTTGGCCATATGCCCATTTTGACAGCATCAGAAACAAACCTGGGAAGGGGGCTGTGTACCCCTTCTGCTATTGGCCATCTGGGGTGGAAGATTATCAGTGGTGGCTTTTTTGTTAAAGTGGTAGATAAAAGCTGAAGTATTTCCCACTTATGTTGGTGGTCCTGTATTTCTTCCTCCTTTTGGTTAGTAAAGAGTTTAAAGGCCGTGTCCAATAGCTCTAATTGAGGGGTTTGTGGGACCTTTTTTACTTTTTGGAGTTTGCGCCTAATACCTGGTAGTGACTGGAAGATAAAATACATAACCAAAAGAGTTTGTCCCTCCACAGAGTTTAAATTAATATTCGTAAACTGCTGCAATGTCTTAGAGAGGCGACTTAGAAACATTGCTGGATTTTCATCTGGTCTTTGAAAAACCTCTTTTATTCTGTCCTAGTTAGCCTGTTTATTAACACCTTCTTGTAGTTAGTTAACAGGATTTATTTACATGATCCCTTTACTTTTGTCTGGGAAGAAGGTTGATATAGTTCCAGTTTAGATATAACTTGAGAGAAATTTATGATAAGAAAACAACAAAGACTTGTTGCAGCTTATAGGGATGCTACCAGGAGGTTATCAAGCAGTGAAGGGAGGGGGGCGAAAAGGCACCATGGCCTTTGGCACTTGTCCCTTTTCCGAAGGTAAAAGAGAAAGACTGAAGGTCAGGGTTAGGTGCCACGTCCGTAGACACCAGCCTTTCCTTCTCAGATAAAGGTGGAGAGGTGAGAAGGAGGAGAAACTGATGGAGAGTGGAATAGCAAAAGCAGACTATAGGAGGTTTATCTGCTGGGTTGAAGTTAGAAATAGAGGGAGGTGGCAGGATTAGTTGTGCATGATTTAAGGCTTTTTTTATTTGTGAGAGGTCTGAGCTAGAGAAGGGGACGTGTACCTGAATGACCGGTGTGGCCTCCGATTGGGTTACTGGAGGGCTATACTGGGGAGTGATTGAAAGGGGAGGGCATAGAGATTGAATTGCTGGAGAAGTGGGTGGAGCTGAAGAGGAAGGAGGGGGATCCTCTGCAGGATTGAAATCCAAGATGGGAGAGGAGCAAGCCACTGGGAGGGGCCTTACAGTGTTTGGGGTGGGGGAAGGGGAGTTTGGAGGAGGAAGCACAGACGCTTGTGGGACAGAGGGAGGGAGAGAAGCTGTAGAGGGAGTATTTATGGAAGAGAGAAAGGGACTGAACGAGTGGGGAATCTCTACCCACCGTTTTGAACACTCACAGAAATTATATAGGCCACTGATTTTGGTTGTCTAAGGAATATGTTGGTCAGTTCTGTGTGCAGAGGCAAATTGGGTGCTTGGGCTTAATATCAGGGGAGAGAGAGATTGTTTAAAAGGCATTTAAGAGGGGAATCGACCAGCAAGGATAACAAACCTCCCATATCAGGACAGGTAGGTTAAACAGGGTGTCCCCCAAAGAGTCGGCTGTCTGAGAAGTGTGGCTGTGGCA
>NW_007252732.1:41837-42509 GCF_000164805.1 Carlito syrichta
GCTGTGGGCCAGCAGACGTGGGACCCCTGAGGCCCGCTGCGGCCCAACAGCCATGGGATTCCTTAGGGAAGGGGGGAAAGAAAGAGAGGGAGAGAAAGAGAATTTTACAGAAACCACTGTGGGTTAGCAGACGTGGGGCCCCTGGGGCCTGCTGCAGCCCGGCAGCCACGGGAGTTTTTAAAGTTTGAGAGAGATAAAGGAGAAGAGGAAGCCTTTAGGGTCCATGGTGGTCGTGAAAGCCGAGGCGGGTGTGTTCCCCCTCGCCTGGGGGCCGGAGGGGGCGGTTCCTGAAGTCCGTTCCTTCCAGAGTTTCCCAGCAAGTTTTTTGCTCCCTTGTTTGGGGGAGGGGAACTTACCTATCCAACAGTCACTGATGGATGCATTTTATGCGTTCAAAACAGTGGGGGTACAGGAGAGCTGCAGTGGCCACAGGCGCCGGGTCGGGGCTCTCGTCTACGGGAATACACCCACACAGAGGTGAGGAAGCACCCATCCAAGTCGTAGCACCAATGAAAGAAGTTCAGCACCAGTAATGACTCCACACCCGGTCTGAACCAAGAGATTTATTAAAGGGGCAGTTACACGAAGGGACTGTAACCGAGGAAGAGCAAGAGAGAGAGAGAGAAGGAGAGACCGAGAGAAAGAGAGAGAGAGAGAGAGAGAGAGAGAGAG
>NW_007252732.1:42636-67636 GCF_000164805.1 Carlito syrichta
GGGCTGGTCAGTGCCGTGTTTGGGTTTTATTGGAGGAGACTATGAGGTAGTATTCCTATAGGGAGAGGTTGTTTGAGCACAGGTTTAAGTTTCGTGCGTGCAGGAGAAGCTGGAACTTAGGGACTTTGTTGTCTTTGGGAGGCAGTGCCATCTTGGGGATGCCCTTCTGACTGTTCTCTGCGCCTTTCACTCTGCCCAAGACAACTCGGAGTACTTCAGAAGCTTCACTGGAGAAGAGTAGCAAGATGATCCAACCCACCCCTGTGCCCAACATACCTGGCACTGTCCCTCCCCTCAAACCTCTTACCCATTCCCACGGGTCAGCATTTCCTGACCAGGCACGTTCAACAGTCAACCCTTGCTATCAGCGTGGTTCATTTCCCCTTTCTCTCATCACTGCCTGTGTGTTTGTAAAATGTATGTAAGGTTGTTGTGGGAAAGCCTCTCAATAAACCATGACCTTGAAAGTATTTGGTGGCCATGCTCGTGGCTCAGCCTGTAGTCCCAGTTCTTTGGGAGACTGAGGCAAGTGAATTGCCTGAGCCTGCGGGTTCGAGGCCAGCCTGGGCAACTTGGTGAAACCTCGTCTCTACAATAGATTAAAAATTAGCTTGGAAGGATGGGGTGGAAGGATCACCTGAGCCCAGCAGGTCGGTGCTGGAATGGTCATGAGTGTGCCACGGCACTCCAACCTGAGCAACAGAGTGAGAGTATGTAGCGGGAACACAGAAAGGCCGTGACACCAAGGTTGTTTTAGGAAGTAGCAGATTTATTTACACTGGCGCGACACAGTGGGCTAATGCTCCCAGGCTGAGCACCCCAGGGAGAGAGGAGAGGGGTCTTATACCTTAGTTTAGGTAAGGGGGGGGTCCAGGTTGGGCGATTACACATTTTCTTTGGAATTCACCAGGATGTACTCAGCAAAATCAGATTTTCAAAGAACAAATGGTCTTCAGGACATGCAGAGCAAGCAGGGGTTGTAAATTGATAACTTCAGAAAGAGAGGATTTGGGTAAGTTTGTGAATTGGTCACTCTTTTGCATTTCCAGGAAAGCTGTCAGTCTTTGGCTATTTGGTTTCTTCAAGCAAAACCAATCTGGAGGATTTTTAGAGCTTGCCGATTGATTTTCAAAAGGAAATCCCGTGCTTTGGGAGGTTGAGGTGAGTGGATTGCCTGAGCCCATGGGTTCGAGACCCACCTGGGCAACTTGGCGAGACCTCATCTCAACAATAAATCAAAAAATTAACCAGGTGTGGTAGCGCGCGCCTGTAGTTCCAGCTACTTGGAAGGCTGAGGCAGAAGGATCGCCAGAGCCCAGCAGGTCGAGGCTGCGGTGGCCGGGAGTGTGCCACTGCACTCCAGCCTGGGTGACAGAGTGAGACGCCAACTCAAAAAACAAAAAGGAACACTTTTAACTACCAGCCCCCTCTCTGCCACAACTCTAGCTCAAAAAAAAAAAAAAGAAAGTCTTCTGTGGGACACTAGTCATGGTGAAAACGCTCAGTTCCTGACCAGATTTAGCACAAAGAACTCGATTCAAAACTAACACCATAGGCCCTAACCTGTGTAAATACGAGAAGGGAACTCTAAAAACCAGGATTTATTTGTTTAAAAGTGTCTTTATTCTTACATGATTAAGCTTTAGTACTTCAAGTACTCTCCATTTGATGGTTTTTTCTCTGCTCTGAACAGTTTTTCAACTCGTCAATTTTTATGCTTTTAGTGCTTCTGCTGATTTTTGCTTCACCTTTTGAGGACTTTTCTCATCTGGGGAAATAAAATTTAAAATTTCTCGGGACAAGCTAGGGTGAATATGGAGAGTGGGACACAGGGGTTATTCCTATTTTTAATCAAGAACTGCTGAACACTCAGCACAGTGTGGACAAGTGTGCTCCTAAATCACCCATGAAATGGGCAAACAGGTTTAAAGAATCTCCACAAAAAATTACTGAAGGTGAAAGTAGGCCCTCACAACAACACTATCTAGTGTTCCTAGAACACTACCTAGCAGGATAAGCCTACATTACAATGGACCCACCATCCAAAAGATAATTCCAGTTTTTGGGGATCCCCACTGATCGCCTTCCTAACTCGTGATCCCTGCCTAAAACTGCAAGCTGGGGGAGAGCACATCACAGGGACTGTGACCTTTTCCATCTTGGCCCCCCTCCCCCACCTCAGGAATATTTCTTTGCTATTGTCTGATTTTGTCTGCCTTTCCAGAATAGTTGTGGTTTGCAGCAATGAATAGGTGGGCTGATTGTGCTTCCCTCACCTTTCTCCTGGTAAACACACCTGAGTAAGACATTGTTCCTTAGATGCCTCTGTTCTGAAAAAGAGATTGGTTTTTTTTTCCAAACTTCCCACTGGATAAATGAACAGGGCAAAGGAGTGAGTCTGTGTAAACCCATTGAAAGGACAGGCCGAGAGTGGGAAATGCATTTTTCTTTACTCTTCTTCCTAAATCTTAATACAAGGATGAGAAACTAGAAGCTATACTTTTGGAGAAATGTACACTTTAAATAAAATTAACTTTGCTGACTTTGCCTTTTCAGAAACACTTCAGAGGTATCTCAGAGTGGCAATCAAGTTTTCCTAGAGTAAAGGGAATTTACAAGGCCTAGGACATCATGCTTTAGGCAAGCATTGTAAAAGTCATGAAACTTGTAATTACAAAAGTTGTGACCACCCGGAGGGAGAGCAGGTGGGGATTCGATCTTCCAGTATTGGGCGCTATCTGCAAGGAAGCCAAGGATCCCCTGAAGCTACCCACTGGGAATGCCTAGGAGATAAGGGGAAGCGCACCCTCCACTAGCTCTGAGGAATGTTGTTCATGAAGGAGGAGAATTAGTATCCTTGTCATGCACTTCTCCAGGGGCTATGATAATGTGGGCAGACAGGTTCTCCAAGACATCCACAGGTGGTCGATATGGAAGTCACAGCAGTCACGTTCTACCTGATTGCAACATCTCCTAGGAAAGGATTTAAGCCAGGGCTTTGAGAGGCTATGACATCACACTCACCTACAGTGTAGGCCCCCTTCCTGTCTGTGGAGGGTGAAGCTTTGTTAAATAAATCTTATCTTCTGTCACCTCTGTGTGTTGCAATTATTTGCATTTTGGGTTTCCAGCGCGGCACCTCCGGCTTGCACTCTGGTGGTGCTGCGCCTCCCTGTGCCTCTCCCCTTTCCTCTATCCATCCACCCTCACCCTGTCTATACCCTGACACCCATCCTGACATTTTTGGAGATTTAGGATTTTTTCCGACGCAGCTCCTAAATTGATGTGTCTTTCTGGCTGAGTTGTATAAAGACATTTCTTGGTGAAAATGCTTTCGTGTCTCTTGCATACAATCCTTCCATCCAAAGGCAGGGAAGGGTTGAATAACAATGTGGGGACACACTGATTTTGTAACAATGGAATGGGGGTGGGGAGGTGAGGGAAACACCAGCCACCTGGCGGGAAAGGAAGGGGGAGCAGGGAGGACATTAACAATCTGTAGTTTTCTGAACCCCTTCTTCAAGGAGAACTCCCCCTGTTGTCTTTCCAAACTACTGCCAGCACCTTGAGTTCAAACTGACCGCTGAGCCTGACAGCACCGACACAGACAGCGGGGGTGGCCCCAGCTCCTGCACTTTCTAGAAGAGAACATGTCCAGACACTGCCCACACTTGTAAAGCCAAGGATGGAACTGAATTATGTAGACTTGGTCAGGAGCCCCAGGGCAGAGGCCCCCAGTAGGAAGAGACATTGAGACCCTGTTGGCCTGTGAAAGGAGGGACCCCAGGAACTTTAGAAGAGATTTTGCTTTGGCACTGTCATTTTGCCCTAGGGTTGCCCTTTTGCTAAAACTTTGCCACTGACTCACTTTGCTAAGCAGCTTGCACAGCTTCCACCTCCCTTTTACTTTATTATCATTAATAACAAAAATCACTTTTCCCGAAACTGGTTCCAGAACCAGTTTCCCAGGGTTGGGCCTTAAACATCAGTGATAAGCAACCTTTTCTTGGACCCTCTCCCGCTTGGGAGCTTTTCTGTCTTCTTAATAAATCCTGCTTTCTCACTAAAAAAAAAAAATCAGCGATTACTCAAACCTCATTAAGTATGTTCAGTCCTCCTAACAATCTTTCTTCCAGGCATTTGTACCAATACATTGTTACCAGCTGTCCATGCCAACCAGCCCACCCCATGAGGTCGTGATTTGCTGGTCCCTGGTGATGTCAAGATCCAAGACTTATGTGGCTCTTATCAGCATCAAAGAATGAGGCTCTTGGCATTCCTTTTGCCTCAGACTCCTATGGGCCCAAACCCCTTTTGTCCCAAGGGCCCTTAAATATACCCCCTTCTCAGTCCTTCGAGGCCACACTGGCCTGAGTGCCGGCCCCCTTTCCATCTGTGAAAAGTGAATAATAAACTTTCCTTCTTTCTACTTCCTTCTTTGTTGCACTCTTGCATTACTCCCACAGTACCGGCCCACCTTGCCTCAGTTTACACTTTCAGCCTGGCTGCCCTACCAAGGCACATCCTGCTTGGGTGCCTTAACTGCTGTAAATACAGTGTCTCCAGAGCAATCCCGTGGGCCCTCTAGGATGACACTTCTTGGGAGTCCGTCCAGACAACCAAGACACCTGGAGGCACCAGCAGCCAGAGTGGAGTAGGGGAAGGAGGAGGCAAACGAGAGAGCAGCCCTTAGAGGGGAAACTGTTGCCCAAAACCAGCCAGAGGGCATTTCCCAAAGTGTATCCTATGAACCAAGCACCTTCTGTGGTGGTCTCGGCACCACAGGGTCTATAGAAGATGATTCCGGGAACAGCTGCAGTGGTCATGTAAGAGCCATTTTGCTGAAAATGCTGCTCGGTTGTCTGACAAGATGTTCAATTTATCCAAAGTGAGGCATCCTTGTCCATGAATGAGAGATCGTGATGCAGCCGTCCTTGGGGCTCCTTTTTTTTGAGTCTCTCTCCATCGCCCAGGCTGGAATGCAGTGGCACACTCATCGCCCATTGGGCTCTGGTGATCCTTCCATCTCAGTCTTCCAAGTAGCCAGAACTACAGGCACATGCCACCATGCCCAGCTAATTTTTTTTATTTATTGTATTGCCAAGTTGCCCGACTGGTCTCAAATCCATGGGCTCAGGCAATCTACACTCCTCAGCCTCCCAAAATGCTGGAATGACAGGCTGAGACACCGAGCTCAGCCGGGGCTCCTTTTTAATCATGTGTGAGCCCTCTCCTTTGATCCTCTGACCTGTATCTCTTTGATAACCTTTTTTGGGTGGACAATGTCTTGCTCTGATGCCCAGGTTGTAGTGAAGTGGTATGATCATGACTACCACAGCCCACACCTGCTGGGCCCAGGCTATCCTTCCACCTCAGCCTTCCAAGTAGCTGGGACTACAGGTGCACACCACCAAGCCTGGCTAATTGTTTTTATTTATTGTAGAGATGAGGTCTCACCAGTTGCCCAGGCTGGTCTCGAACTCCTAGGCTAAGGCAAACTTCTCACCTTGGCCTCCCAAAGTGATGGGATTACAGGCTGAGTCATGGAGCCTGGCCTGTTTTCACTGTTTTAAGTAATGTAAAAAACATTTATATCTTTGACTACAAAAGCGCTTTTGTTCTGTTTCTTTTTTTCTTTTGAGTTGGAGTCTCACTCTGTCGCCCAGACTGGAGTGCAGTGGCCGCTCCCAGCCACCACAGCCTCGACCTGCTGGGCTCTGGCGATCCTTCTGCCTCAGCCTTCCGAGTAGCCGGAATTACAGGCGCGCACTACCACGCCCGGCTAATTTTTTAATTTTATTGTAGAGATGAGGTCTGGCCTGCCCAGGCGGGTCTCAAACCCGCAGGCTCAGGCAATCCACTCACCTCAGCCTCCCAAAGGCGCAGGATCACAGGCTGAGCCACCGAGCCTGGCTGTTTCTTTTTTTCAGTCACACGTGGTTCAAATTCATTGACATTCCTCAGGTATCTGCTCTTTGGTTGCTGTTTTAAATATTTCCATCCCTGGGGTGGTTGTGGAGGCTCACTCCCATAATTCTAGCCTTTTGAGAGACCGAAGTGGGAGGACTGCTTGAGCCCAGGAGTTCAAGACCAGTCTAGGCAACATAGTGTGACCCTGTTTCGACAGAAAATTTAAAAAATTAGCCGGGCGTGGTGGCACGTGCCTGTTGTCCCAGCTAACCAGGGGGCTGAGGTGGAAGAATCACTTGAGCCCAGGAGGTTGAGGCTATGATGAGCCATGACCGTGCCACTGTACTCCAGCCTGGGCAACGGAGTGAGACCCCAACTCAAAAGTAATAATATCTTCCCTGCTGTGAAGGGCTTAGCACACCTGCTGGGAAGTCAGATATCTGAGCCTTGTCACTGACAGTTCTTTACACTGTCCATCCTCAATCTTCACCTCTGGAAAGTGAGAAAGCCTACAAACTAGGATTGTCAGGCAGACTAAGAAAAAGACAGGGCCTGGAAAGTCCACGGCACAGTGTTGATACCTAGAAAGCAGACGAATTCTTCACATCTTTTCACCCTTCCCCTCCCCCTTCAGTCTCTCCACAATGGTCTCTCAGACAGAGAAGTGGGACCACAAGACCACAGCAGGCGTCCCAGCCAGCTCACAACAGCCCTACCCAGCACACCAACCCTCAGGGCTCAGCCTGCCATCTTTCTCTTTTTTTTTTTTTTGAGTCAGTCTCACTCTGTCATCTAGGCTGAAGTGCAGTGGCATGCTCATGGCTATTGTAACCTTGACCTCCTGGGCTCAGGTGATCCTCCCACCCCAGCCTTCCAAGTAGCTGGAACTACAGGGCCTCATCACCATGCCCAGCTAATTTTTTTATTTTGTGGAGAGATGAAGGCTTGCCAAGTTTTCCAGGCTGGTCTCAAACTCCTGGGCTCAGACAATCCTCTTGCCTCAGTCTCCCAAAGTGCTGGGATTGCAGGCATAAGCCACCAAGCTTAGCGCTCTACTGTTTTTTCAGAGTACCCACTTAATTTCATGGAGCCTCTTTCCTGCCAGTGAGCAAGTGAGGCACCCTTATTCATAAAATCATGCCTCAATGCTTCTCGAAATTGAGCATTCGTTCATTCATCAATGCTGAGCGTCTATTCTGTCTGGCAGTGGGCTCAGCACCTGAGATAAACAGAACAATCCAGGCTAGCTCCCTGCCCTCAAGCCCTGGGTAGTGATTTCCCAGGAGTGATCTCCCTGCTTTACACCGGCTTCACAGCTCCCAGCTTGCCAGCCCTGACCTCGAACATCTGGGCACTGTACCTCTGGCCTTTCCACAGCAATCCCAGGGTTATTATGCTTTAAATACCCTCAGGACATAACTAGTTTCTCTCCTTTGTGTCTATTTCAGGCTGATGTCTCCCTTCTTCCATCCCTTCTTTCCCCACCAGGCACCTCTTTCCTGGGTGGCCTAACTTCTTGGGATCACCCCATCCTGCCAATATGTGTTTCCTTTGTGATTTGGATGAAGAGGACAGGGTCACATCCAGCTTTCCTGAGCTGTGAGTTCCTGGTGTGTATCTGTGGTCTGCCTGATGTTGAGTGTGACCCCCCCACCTCTTCTGCTGCGGGTCATGGATGCACTCACGACAGCAGGTGTGGCAGCAGGTGTCCTGGCTGTCAGGGCTCATGGGGACTGCTGGCTAGAAGCAAGTGGAAAAAGCCATAAATCCAAGGAATTGTCCTGACACCAACCAGTTCCAATTAAGGAATCCTGCCTAGCCAAGGGGAGTAGGGTTTGGTTTGTTGATTTCACTTTGTTTTGTGGTCATGAACGATTATTTCAATGGAGCTAATAAAAGCATAGGAAGATTTATTTGGGTAAAATGTAGCTCTGGATGAATTCTATTAAAGACCCAACTGGGCTCTGCTGTGGACTGAATGTTTGTGACCCCTCTCACCCCAAATTCGCGTGTTCAAGTCCTCACTCGCCCGTATGATGGTGTTTGGAGGTTGGGTCATGGGAAGTAATTGTGTTTGGATGAGGTGTGAGCACAAGGCCCCTATGATGGGGTGAGTGTCCTGCAGGAAGAGAGACCAGAGCTGAATGAAGACACAATTATCTGTCCTGTCAGTGTTGTGGCCACGCCTTGCCTGAAAGAGTCACTCAAGGCAGAGTTTCATTGCTCCAATGTTAACATCAGGCAAGCAGAAATCCAACCCAGAGGCTGGCCACATCAGGTGCATTTGGGTGATCATTAAAGACGCAGGCTTCAGGCCTCTCTCTCATACTCTGTCCCTGAAGCAGCTCACCGATCCTTCTGACCACAGCTTCAAGCTTGCACCGAGGGATTCCACTCCAGGGCCTGTCTGGAAAAACACACAAGGGAAGAATAGGAGCCGTCTCGGGGCATCTGCTAAGGCTGGGGGTGGCCGGTGCCCACACAAACCCCAACTGAAAACACACCGGTAGCCTGATTCCAACAACTGACTTGTGGGCCAAATAGACTTGGAGGGAATCCAGAACCTTGCCTAGTGGCTGTGTGACCTTGGGTCAGTGGGACGGACTCTCAGAGCCAAGTTCCTTCTGTCAACATAGTATTAAAACGGCCCACGTTCAGGAGCTGCGGAGGTCATGCACTGTAAGGATGTGGCTGGTGGTTTTGTCTCCAGTGTGTGAACCCGGGACAGCTGTTGTGCACAGTTTGGGCGTGGAGGCCACAACACAGACAGCAGAAGAAGCTGTGTTTAACATCGTGTTGTGCACTGAGCTTTTGATGAGCTGAAGCCAGAGCCTGGGTCCCCTGCCCCTTGTTCTTGTCCCTCCACCTTGCAGTCTCATGCCAGTTTCCAGCTTATCCTGTGTCGAGGACCAGGCTTGGCAGGAATGACCAGGCCCACTGGCTAACCCCAAAAGGTTTGAGTAGATCTCTGTCAGGAGCTAAGACCCTTCCAACTAAGCTCTCCAATTTATTTTCTCTTTCCCCCAAAGAAGACTTTAAGCCAGCCAGGAAGGGAAAGAGGAAGAAAGGGAGAGGATAATATGGCTGGCACCCCTGAGAGCTTCCCTGCTCCTCCTGTGTCCTGGTCGTTCCAGACCCCAACCTCCTCAGAACGTCCTGGGGCCCATGGTGGCTGCACACAGGGAAACAGCCAGACATCCATGAGGCAGGAGGGGCGGCACTGAGGCTTCTCTTTCGGCTGACTCACAGCTGCTGGGTATGGAGGGGGATGCTGGCTTAGAAGAGACACAGAATAGGCCGGGTTTGGTGGCTCAGCCTGTAATCCCAGCACTTTGGGAGGCCAAGGCGAGTGGATTGCCTGAGCCCACAGGTTCTAGACCAGCCTGGGCAACTTGGCGAGACCTTGTCTTTACATCAAAAAATTAGCTGGGCGTGGTAGCACACGCCTACAGTTCCAGCTACTTGGAAGACTAAGGCGGAAGGATTGCCAGCAAGTCAATGCTCAGGTGGCTGTGAGTGTGATGGAGACTCCAACTCAAAAAAAAAAAGAGAGAGAGAAACATCAAAATGATGACTGAGTCCCCACCACACACGACCCAGGCTTCCTGTTTTCTCAGTACCAATCAGCTTTCTCAAAATTTTTTGAGCTAGGCTGGGCATGGTGGCTCACACCTGCACTCCCAACACTTTGGGAGGCAAAGGAGAGAGGATTGCCTGAACCCAGGGGGTTTGAGACCACCTTGAGCAACTTGGTGAGATGTCTTCTCTACAACAAAATCAAAATATTAGCCAGGTGTATTGGTGCACACCTGTAGTTCCAGCTACTTGGAAGGCTGAGGCCAAAGGATCACCAGAGCCCAACAGATAGAGGCTGCCATAGCCACGAGTGTGCCACTGAACTCCAGCCTGGGCAACAGAGTGATACTCTGACTCAAAAAAAAACATTTTTTTTCTTGAGCTGCGAAACTGTGGATTAACTACCTGCTGTCCTCAGCAACTCTTCATCCAAACAAAAAATTTTGCTGAGACCAAGGATGGTCCGAGGTGGTACAATCATTTAATGAGCTTATTATGAAAAAAAAAGTATGTCTTTATTACTTACATTTTTTTCCCCACACATTAGAGGATCATAGTTTATAAAAGTCTGTCCAGAGTGGTCAGGAACTGGTTCAGTGTATTTTTAAACTTCCTGGCAACACACCTCTGATGGGCGTTAACCTTTACAGGGGAGTTCCTGGACAGGAGGAGGAGGAGGAGGTGAGCCTTAGATTACAAGAAGAGAGAAAGCCACCTCTTGTCCCTGGGCTTTCTGGCTATGGGGCCTGGACTGCAGGTAGAGCACCCGGGCCCTTTGTTCCAGGGGTATGCCCGGGGAAAGACAAGTGCAGACACTTCTGCAATTCCCCATGAACTGGTATCTCAGCCTGGAAACCAGAGCACAGCTCTCTGTCAGAAGCCCTGAGCTTTTAGGGAGTCTTGCTCATCAGCACAACCTGGTCTCTACTGTACTGGGGAATTAAGGGACCAACCAGCTTTGTCACGTATGGAAAAGCACAGCCGAGGGGAGGGTGATGTTCCCAATCCCAAAACCAGCGTGATGGTGACTGTGGTGACCACCATGGAGGAAGGCCAAATGGTGTGGCCATTCAGTAGGGCACTGGTGGCAGAGGTCAGGGTGAGGAAGCACAGAAACACGGGGTCGTGGGCACCTCTGGGACCACACCCAGGGCACACTGGGAAGTAGAAGAGGGAAATTCAGAGGGGGCTCAGTCTCAGCGTTCAACCCTGGGGCAACTTGAGCCGTGGCAGTCTGGACATGGAATGAGAACATTACTCCATCTGGCAGTCACAGGTCACCGACCTCTCAGCTAAAAAAAGAAAAGCTTTTGGCCGGGTTCAGTGGCTCAGCCTGTCATGCCAGCACTTTGGGAGGCTGAGGCGAGTGGATTGCCTGAGCCCAGTGGATTGCCTGAGCCCGAGGGTTCAAGATCTGCCCAGGCAACACTCTCTACAATAAATCAAAAATTAGCTACGTGTGGTGGCACACACCTGTAGTTCTGGCCACATGGAGGCTGAGGCAGAAGGACTGCCGGAGCCCAGTAGGTTGAGGTTGCGGTGGCCGGAAGCATGCCCCTGCGCTCCAGTCTGGGTGACAGAGTGAGACTCCAACTCAAAAATTTTTTAAAAAAAGCTTTCTAGAAAGGAAAGCCAGCTGAAGGGGAAAAAAGATGCTGGCAGAGGCATAAGGTGGTTCAAGCACTAGATGAGGAGAGTATGTTGGGAGGTAGTTATGGCTTTTTCTAGCCCCTGCAAGTAAAATTATTACTCTACAATTATGCCAAAGTTATGCCTGTATAGGACGACAGAGACAATTCATTGAACTTCTGCTACGAACCAGATACATTGTCTATGCATCCTGTTATGTGACTTCTTTTAACATCGCCGGATGGGGTTTTGAGGCTCTGAGAGTCTAAAGCCTTCTCGGAGGGCACACAGCTAGAAATTGCTGGACCTACCCAACAGGCATCCGGTCAAGTTTCCTTTCCTCCTTTCTGGTTCAGAGTCTCTACAAACACGGTGGAAGCGTTTATTGATTCTTAGGTCTTGTTATAATTAGAACATGCTTGAGTCAGTGAGAGAGGAAAGCGAGAGAGGAACAGAGCCTGAGAGAGCCAGAGAAAGAGAGCAGGGGCCAGGCCTGTCTTTGCTGGAATGGTCATAGCTGCTTCTACAAGGGATTTTGTGGCTGCTCCAAGTTGTCACTGGTTTTGGCGTCTACTTCTCACAACAGCGTATCCAAACAAACCCAGCACTCCCAAGGCTGTGGTCACACCTGCACCAATCTTGGCCTTGTCCACCTGCAAAGTAAGCAACTTTCACTGAAAATTCACAGCAAACCCAGCCTAACTTCTTTCTCCCAAGAGGGGCACTCTCTCTCCCTTCTCTTTCCTGCCCTCCCTGAAAGCCTGGCCTGGCCCCTCCCTTCCCCTCCCAGCAGGTAGCTCAGTTTCCTCTCCCAGAGAGGCGTTTGCCTCTGTCCTCAGGGACTCTATTTTTGGGGTGGGTGTGTCCATTTCTTAGTGTTGGGCTTGTCTTGGCTATTCCTGAGAATGGGCCAGTGGAATTCTTTGGAGAGAGCTTCCAGGGTGAGGACATTTCTTCCTGATTTGGGGAGTGGGCAGGGAAGAGGGTTTGTGACGGTATCCTGGGGTCAGAGCTGGACTGGGGACTGAGAGGCACCTCAAACATCACACCCCACGCCAAACATTGCCCAAAGCTGCCCTCCTGCCATGTTTCCCATCTCATCAATGGTCTCCACCCATCCAATCACCCAGGCCAGGGGCCCTGAAGGTGCTACAGTGTAGCTGTAATGGGCAGAGGCTCTAGAAAGGGACAGCTGGGGTTTGAATTCTGGCTCTCTGCCACTTCCTGGCTGTGTGTTTTGGAAGACTGTGAAGGGGGAAGGGGCAGAGTTGTGCCCAGATCTGACACCCACATGTTCCCAAGCTCTTCTGGAGGCCCACAGACCTGGGCTTCCTTGCCCTGGTGTCCTTTGGGAATCCAGGGTGCCTGCCACAGTCCAAGTTTGGGCAGACCCTCCTGACGAACCACGGGGATTCAGGAGCTGTCTTCAGGATGGGTCTCTGAGGGGAAGGATCCCATCAGAGAGGACCTCCATCCACTCCCTGCCATCCACTCCCTGCTCTGTAATGGGAAACTGAGGCCTGCAGGGGAAGTGCCTTCTCCAGTGACCCCCTGGGGATTAGAAGCAGACCTGGGATTTGAGCTCAGACAGCCTGACTTTCAGCCCCTGGGTCTCTGAGAGGGTGTCACTGCACACTTCACAAGGAATCTCCCCTCTGGCTGTCCAGCCCAGTCAGCCCCTCTCTAAGCTGACCTCCCCAGGGGAGGCTGTCAGTCAGAGAGGGCCTTACCTGCTTGGAGCGAGGTTTGCCATATCTCAGATCGGTCACAAAGTGCTCACAGTTCCTCCTCACAAGATTATATTTTAGCTTCTCCCCAACCTGACTCTTTGCAGCCTCAATGATCACCTCCACACGCCGTGGTATGTACTCTCGGTCCAAGCTGTTGTTGATCCGGTAGTTACAATTCCCCACCACGTCCTCCAGGCGCTCCCATTTCACTTCCGCCATGTCGGTCAGGACCGAGAAGATGCTGGAGGAGCCAGCCCCGGGGTACTCATCTGCAAACAGTGACACTATCACTGGGAGCCCCTGGGAAGGGCGAGGTGGGGAGAGAAGGCCTTAACCCAGAAAGAAGGACGGAAGGAACGCACCACATAGCTGCTCGTGCAGATCTTTCACAAATGATTGGAGTCATAGATTTTGTTCTTTTTATCTAATAAAGTGTAAATGTTTGTTCAATCAGGGAATGTCATGATTGTCCATGGCTGCCACTGTTTCCCACTCTGCGCATGTCCATTATTTATGTGACCATTCCCCCGTGATTGGTCACTTAAGCATTTGAAAAGTTTTCACTGCCATGCATGGTAGCTCATGCTTGTAATCCCAGCACTTTGGAAGGCCAAAGTGAGACAACTGTCTGAGCCCAGGAGTTTGAGACCCGACTGGGTAACATGGCAAGACCTCACCTCTACAATAAATGTTTTAAAAAATAGCTGGGCATGATGGCACGTGCCTGCTAATTGGGTGGTTGAGGCAAAAGGATCGCCTGAGCCCAGGAGGTTGAGGCTGCAGTGAGCCATGATCAGGCCACTGCACTCCAGCCCGGGCGACAGAATGAGACTCTGACTAAAAGAAAAAGAAAAAAGTTTTGACTATGCTAAACAATGCCTGTAAAGCATATTTGTTATTTGTTCATCTTTGGACTCTTGTGTGTTTCAGAAAGAAATGTGATTTGTTTTAGTACCTACTGTGTTTCAGACACTATGCTGTGTGGTTTTTATATATTACCTACTTTAATCTAATCTCCTTTTCTCTTTTTTTTTTTTTAGTCGGAGTCTCAATATCTGATGTTTTCAGTTATTTGCTTATTGACACTGATTTTGAAAATCACACATTCAACAGTTCTCACTTGGAGGAGCCAGATGGATCACGTAGCCGTCTCCCACATAGATGGCCCAGTGCTGATAGCCAATGCGGAAAATCTCAATCAGGTCTCCAGGCTGGGGCTCCTGGCGGGACTGTAATAGAAAAAACAGAGACAGTGCAGATGGACTTCTAGGCAACCTCAGAGACCCTGGGAGCTGCAGCTGGTCTGGGTCCTCTGGCTGATGACCATCACCTGGTGAGAATCTGGGGAGGATGCTGGACAATGATGTCATGAAATGGGAGCGAGGAGGTGCATCTGGGAGAGCATGTGGTGTGTGTGCAGGTGTGTGTACGCATACCGAGATGCAGGGGTGCATACAGAAGTGCATTGCACATGTGCTGCTGAGCAGGCTGACACAAGAGCTCACATGGACCAGCATCTTTGCTGAGGCTGGGAGCAATCTTAGGGAGGTGAGTTTTGAGCTCACTGCCCTGTTCAGACGAACCCTTGGGTCCTCATCCCACCTTCTACCCTGTGTTTGTCCGGGGGGACACCAGAGGCACCTCCTCCTCAGACCCTGTCCCCACCTAGCCTCGGAACCCCCATCCCTTGCAGACGAAGACCTGGAAGATGGGAACTGACAGCATCCTGTTGTGACCTGAGCCTGGGAGAGGGGTCTTGTGGAGCCCCCGGTTCCAGCCCTGAGGGATGCTGCACTCACAGAATAGGCCTCTGCTGGGCACTTGTCCTGTGATAACTGTACTCTCTCAAGAGCCCCAGGGGAAGGCACAATCATCCCATTACACCAGTGGGGAAACTGAGGATCAGAGAAGTGTAGAGGCTTTTCTGAGAACCCTCAGCCGGAAAGAGGCCCAGCTGGCTCTTCCATGCCCAGGGCCTCTTCTTGGTTCCCAACTCCCCCAAACTTCCTCCCTTCCTCACTTCCTTCCTACTTCTCTGTGTCCCACCTCAGGACATCGCAGCCTCACGACGGGAAAATTTTCTAGGTTCTGCCCTTTTTGTGATTGTCCTCAGTGGATAACAAACCTCATCCACCCTCATCCCAGGCTGTCCTGGCAGAGACCAGGACAACTCACCTTTGCCCTCTTCCTCATGTCAATATCCAATCCTCAAACCAATCATTGTGGACTCCAGAAGCTTCTCCTGAGTCCTGTACTCCTTAGTTTCTGGTCCACTGACTTGGCAGCACTTCCCAGTCTCCATGGCCCCACAGTCCCCTGTCGGGCCCCCAATCCTGTCCCTGCCATCCCACATCTAGCTCCCAGGACTCCTGGTGGCCTCCCCAGACACATCTGGCCATGGCCTTCCTCTGGCCTCGGAGCACAGGACACACACCGCAGGCAGCTCCCAAGCCCCTCCTGACCCCTCTGACCCCACTTCCTCACCCTCCTTGTCCTCCCTGGGCTCTGCCCTCACAGCCTGACTGAGGGACTTTCTCCCCCTCCCCCCACCGCAGCCCTGCTTTGGCCTCTGCCACTCTGCATTGCCGAGTCTCTGCCCCCACATGTCCTCACACCCACTCTTCCTCTTCCTCAATCTCCTCAGATACCCTTCCTGGGAGAGGCTGCCCCAATGGCCCCAGTCTGGTCCTCTCTGGGCCCTGGGTCCCCCTGGACCTCCCCCTCTCCCTGAGTGGATCAGGATGTGCTACAATTTCCTGTCCAGTCTGTGTCCCCCTCTGGGCTCTG
This sequence comes from Carlito syrichta, assembly GCF_000164805.1. Classification (NCBI taxonomy): domain Eukaryota; kingdom Metazoa; phylum Chordata; class Mammalia; order Primates; family Tarsiidae; genus Carlito; species Carlito syrichta. The sequence goes on from NW_007252732.1 coordinate 58,269, forward strand.
AGCTCCATGCAGACAGGATCTGTGTGCCCCTCCCTCCCTCCCTCCCTGAATCTCCAGGATCCAGCCAAGGGCTGGCATGGAATGGGGCAAAGGAAACAATGAAAAGACTTTGCCCATTTTCTCTTCTGAAAATGCAGCAAGGCACCATAGGGCCCAGACACAGGCTCTGTCTAGGGATAAGGTGGGAGTGGGGAGGTGCTGGCCAAAGGGGATTGGGAGAATTTTAACTGTGATACTAAATGTCTGAAACCAAGATCAAGGCACAATCGGCATCAGCTAGTGGCCAATGAAATGTGAGTTTTGAGCCGGGCACAGTGGCTCACGCCTGTAATCCCTGCATTTTGGGAATCTGAGGCGAGAAGATTTCCAGAACCCAGGGTTTGGAAACCAGTCTGGGCAACTTGGCAAGACCTTGTCTCTACAGTAAATCAAAACATTAGACAGGCATGGTGGCACATGCCTGTAGTGCCAGCTACTAGGAAGGAAGGCTGAGGTGGAAGGTCTGCCTGAGCCTGAGTCCAGGGGTTTGAGGCTGGGGTAGGTGTGATGACACCACTGCCCTCCACCCTGAGTGACAGTGAGACTCCAACTCCAAAAAATAAAGGAAATGTGAGCTTTGCCTAAAGAAGGAAATGACTTCCAGGTGCCAGAGCCCTGATTTGTTGTAGCAGCAACAAAGCCCTCCAGTGAATCTGCAGGCAACAAAGGAGACTGCCCTCTGGAATGTCTAGACTCCTTCCCGGAATACGCTCATTTCTAGTAACAGCCCAAGGCCAGCCAGCTAGGAGCCCAGCTGGTTCTCTCTGGAACATTTGACAATCTGGTTGATGCCAGAGGAGATTTCAGAGTTCAGAACACTGAAATTAGAATGCACTTTATAAGGCAGGACCCACGGAGGGAACAGAAGAAAGAGCTATTTGGGATGAGATGGGACGGAGCCCTGCCCAGCAGCAGAAGCAGACAGCCTGGGAATTTGCTTCCAGCCCACAACCCTGGGACTCCTGTCTGCTCTCACTCTGGCTTCTCCCAGGGCACAGGCAGGTACAGCTCCCACAACCCTAAAGTCTTCCTCCCACATGGAGGTCCCGGCCTCCCCCCACTGTGCCAGACCCAGGAAGGAGGCCGACTCTACCTGGAGACCTCCTGGTCCGGCAGGACTGACGGACTTCAAGAAAACAAATGCAGTTTCCCACAAAAGCCTCCAAAGACAAGCTCTGGAGTTAAGTGTGCCCATGGACAGGAACCCAGACTAAGGTCTTTACAGAAGGGCACTGACCACCCGCTCTACGGTCAGTGCTGAAAAGTTTCAGGGACTTACCGAAGACATCTTGAAGCCAAGGCAGGGTCTGGTGCTGGGCTCTTGCTGTTGCAAGCAGTTTTTATACCAAAGTTGAGAATTTTACTTTCAGTTTCATTCTGAAACTGGAAATTACCTAAAAGAGAATATTTTTAGAAAAGAGGGACGACTTTTAAAAATCTGGATTATGTCTCTGAATGGGAAGGCAAATGATTTCCCATTTCCCATTCCACGTGGGATTGTTGGTTCTTTAAAGCCACCTCAGAAGCAGCCATAGCACAGGGGACCCCTGGATTTCTGCCACTGCTTGAGAAGCAAAGGTCTCTCCTAACCCTGGGCAGCTGTTCTTACCTGAGGAAGGGGAGGCATTTAAAGGCAGGGAGGCAGCCCTCTGGGGTCTCTCCCAATCTGGGAGTTTTTCTGTCCTCTCAATAAATCCTGCTTTCTGAAAACAACAACAACAAAAAAAAAACAGAGGGGTGTCAAACCCCAGAACACCCCATAGGACATTGTCCTGTGTGGACACCCAGAAGATGTTGGTCCAGAAGTCATGTGGCAGGCCAGAAGGGTGCTTCACCCTATGCCCTGGAGATGGTGGGTAGTTTAGATTACGTGGGGCCCAGGAGTTCATGGCCCGGTTAGGATGCACTTTGTTGCAAGAAGCAGAACTAAACAAAAAGGGGCAACCACAGCCTGCACGTTCATTGTTTCGGTATCAAAAAGACAGGAAGCAAAATTTAAAAGTAGGCAACGAGCACATAAGATACACTCACCTGCTTACAATAATCCACCCTAGTAAAGAAGTTCATTATAAGGATACAAAGAAAATGGAACAGTTGGCCGGGCTTGGTGGCTCAACCTGTCATCCTAGCACTTTGGGAGGCCAAGGCGAGTGGACTGCCTAAGCCCACAGGTTTGGGACCAGCCTGGGCAATTTGGCAAGACCTCGTCTCTATAATAAAAAAATTAAAAATTAGCCAGGCGTTCTGGCTACTTGGATGGATCACCAGATCCCAGTAGGTTGACACTGGGGTAGCTGTGAGCATGCCAGTGCACTCCAGCCTGGGCTACGGAGTGAGACGCCAAATCAAAAAAAAAAAAAAGAAAAGAAAGAAATGGAACAGTTCTCACTATCCCAGAACTTCCCCGTAAGATGCCCATAGGATCTCCCTGACAGGATCTGGGCAGTTGGCTTGCTAGAAGAGAAAGTGGCAGGTCTGCAGAGGAGGGCAGAGCCCTTGTCAGAGCAACTCATGCCTGGGGGCATCAGGAAGGGCGTCGCCTCTCCCTTCAGCCCTCACTGGCCCCAGGTCCCTTTGGCCAGACAGGGCCTCTGGCACATTGGTTCAAGGTTCCTCTGGCTTTGACCCCAGGACTGGTACTGCCTGTTCTCCTGTTCTGCTTCCAGGTGAGCTTCTTTAGCAAAAGGAGTATCAGAGTAACTAGCCATTCACCTCTCTGTATTAAGGTCAGGCTCAAAACTGAAAAAGTCCAAAGAAGAAAGTAAACTGCATGGCCTTGACCTTACTAGCATCACATTGGGCAATTGCCTCCCTTTCGCTAATCTTTAAGAGTGAGGAGGGCTTTCAGTCTGAGAGCCTGTGACCCTGTAGGCCTGAAACTATAGAAGGGGTGGGGACCCTGGGTCTCGCTGGCCTGGCTGGAGCCACCTCTTTCACAGGACTCCGGGTTCTGAGGTCCCTTGTTTGGTTCAAAGCTGCTAGATGGATTCTGCAGCCCAGGCTGCGCCTCTGCCCTCAGCTGCCCTTGCTTGCCTCGGCATCCAGAATGAGACTCCTGTCATGCCCTTCGTGCCTTCGTTCTCCCTCAAGGGCTCTGCTGTCGGGTTTGATCTGCACCTGGCAGTTTCTGGCATTGATTCACCCTGAAACATGTTCGGTTCAGTCTGGGATTTATTCCACATCTTTGCCCCGTGGGTGTTTCCAGGATCCTTCCACCTGCAAACCAGTGATGGATGAGGGCGTCAGCTCTGGAGTCAACTTAGAGAGCAGAGAGGACACAGTGGCTCAAGGAAGAGGCGGCGCTGGTCATGGAGGTAGCGCTGCTCTCCAGGTGAGTGAGTGCAAGGGGTCCAACACAGGCCTAACTCCAAGATGGCTCCCTCATGCAGTGCCTAGCACACAGAGGGACTCACCTGTATTATTATTGTTGTTATTTGACTCAGGGTCTCACAGTTGCACAATTGTGGCTCGCTGCAAGCTTGACCTCCTGTACTTGGGGATCCTAACACCTCAGCTTCCAAAGTAGCTGGGACTACAGGCATACACCACCATACCTGGCTAATTCATTGATTTTTTTTTTTTTTGTAGAGACAGGTCTCACTATATTGCCCAGGGTGGTCTCAAACTCCTGGGCTCGAGTCATCCTCTTGCCTTGACCTCCCAAAGTGCTAGAATTACAGGCAGGAGCCAACATGTCTGGCCTTGTTTATTACGTCTTTCAGGGGTCCTGGGTATAGCCCTATTGAACAAGAAAGTCCATCTTTGGAAGCCAGGTGGCTCCCTCCTTATCTTTCTTTATGAACCTTTGCACCTAGCTCCAGGTGTTTATTCAGGCCCAGCCCAACTCTGGCCAGTAAACTGAAGTGACCTGAAAGCCTTCAGAGCTGATGCAGTGTCTTTTCTTTTTTTAAGGATGAAAACACAAATTACCCTTTATTATGAAAATGGAAATGAGGCTGGGCTCGGTGGTCCGGCCTGTAATCTCAACACTTTGGGAGGCTGAGGCAAGTGGATTGCTTGAGCCCATGAGCTCTAGACCAGCCTGGGCAACTTGGCGAGACCTCATCTCTACAATAAATTTAAAAAATAATAATAATCTGGTGTGGTACTACCCACCTGTAGTTTCACTGTAGTTCCAACTACTTGGAAGGCTGAGGTGGAGGGATTGCCGGAGCCCGGTAGGTTTACACTGAGGTGGCCATGAGTGTGCCACTGCACTCCAGCCAGGGCAACAGAGTGAGACTCCATCTCAAAAAAAAAGGGTGGGGGGAAATGAATGTTAATACAGAAAATTAAGATGGTAGTTTTCTGCCCATTTATTGCTCAAAGGGATATCTCTATTTTATGAAATCAGCATGTTACACTTTAAGAGATGACATGTTGCAGCTTTTTTACCACAATTTAAAAATAAAATTTAAAAATGAAATGGGGCTGTGTGTGGTGGCTCATGGCTGCAATCCCAGCACTTTGTGAAGCCAAGGTAGGAGGATTGCTCGAGGCCAGGAATTTGAGACCAACCTGGGCAACATACTGAGATCTCATCTCTATTTATTAAAAAAAAAAAAAAGAGCCAGGTGTGGTAGATCATGCCTGTAATCCAGCACTTTGGGAGGCCAAAGTGAGAGGATTGCCTGAGCCTTCCCTAGAAGTTCAAGATCAGCCTGGGCAACTTGGTGAGACCTCATATCTACAATAAATAAAATTAATTAGGCAGGCACGGTGGTGTACACCTGTAGTCCCAGCTACTTGGAAGCTGAGGTGGAAGGATGGCCTGAGCCCAGCAGGTGTGGGCTGCAATAGTCATAATCATGCCACTTCACTCTAGCCTGGGCATCAAAGTGAGACATTTCCAAAACAAAAAACAAAAAAAGGAAAAGGTTATCAAGGAGATACAGGTCAGAGGATCAAAGAGGGCTCACACATGATTAAAAAGAGCCCCAGCCAGGTTCGGTGGCTCAGCCTGTCATCCTAGCACTTTGGGAGGCTGAGGAGTATAGATTGCCTGAACCCGTGGGTTTGAGACAAGCCTGGGCAAGTTGGCAAGACCTCGTCTCTACAATAAATCAAAAAATTAGCTGGGCGTGGTGTCGAGTGCCTTTAGTTCCAACTACTTGGAAGGCTGAGGCGGAAGGATCGCCGGAGCCCAGGGCAGTGAGTGTGCCACTGCATTCCAGCCTGGGCGATGGAGAGAGACTCAAAAAAGAAAAGGAGCCCCAAGGACGGCTGCATCACAATCTCTCATTCATGTTCCAAGGGTGCCTCTCTTTGGATAAACTTGAACACCTTCTCAGACAACCCGAGCAGCATTTTCAGCAAAATGGCTCTTACATGACCACTATGACCGTTCCCAGAATCATCTTCTATAGACCCTGTGGAGCAAAGACCACCACAGCAGGTGCTCAGTCGGAGGATACACTGTGGGAAATGCCCTCTGGCTGTTTTGGGCAACAGTTTTCCCCTCCAAGGGCTGCTCTCTCCTTTGCCTCCTCCTTCCTCTCCTCCAGCCTGGCTGCTGCTGCTTCCAGGTGTCTTGGTAGTCAGGATGGACTCTCAAGAAGTGTCATCCCAGAGGGTCCATGGGGTCACTCTGAAGCCACTGTATTTACAGCTGTTAAGGCACTCAAGCAGGATGTGCCCTGGTAGGGCAGTCAGGCTGAAAGGGTAAACTGAGGCAAGGTGGGCCTGTACTGCAGGAGTAATGCAAGAGTGCAACAAAGAAGGAAGTAGAAAGAAGGATAGTTTATTATTCACTTTTCACAGATGGAAAGGGAGCCAGCACTCAGGTCTGTGTGACCTCGAAGGACTGAGAAGGGGGTATATTTAAGGGCCCTTGGCACAAAAGGGATTTGGGTCCGTAGGGGTCTGAGCCAAAAGGAAGGCCCAGGGCTGCATTCTTTGATACATAAGTCTTGGATCTTGACATCGCCAGGTACCAGTATCTCACGACCTCACGTGGTGGGCTGGTCAACATGGACAGCTGGTATTGATACAAATGCCTGGAAGAAAGATTGTTAGGAGGACTGGACATACTTAATGGGGTTTGAGTAATCGCTGATTTTTTTTTTTTTTTAGTGAGAAAGCAGGATTTATTAATTAAGAAGACTGAAAAGCTCCCAAGCCAGAGAGGGCCCAAGAGAGAGTTGCCTATCACTGATTTTTAAGGCCCGACCCTGGGAAACTGGTTCTGGGAACCAGTTTTGGGAAAAGTGATTTTTCTTGTGACTTTTCTAATCATTAGATTATAAAGTCAGAGGGAGGTGGAAGCCATGCAAGCTGCTTAGCAAAGCGAGTCAGTGGCAAAATTTAAGGGAAATGGCAACACTAGGGCAAAATGGCTGTACCAAAACACAAATCTCTTCTAAAGTTCCTGGGGTGCCTCCCTTCACAGGCCAACAGGGGCCTCTGCTGGGAGCCAGCCTTAGAGGCCTTCACAGTGACAGGGTCCAGAAGGCCAAAGACCCCAGGTTGCAAGGCAACTCTGGGCAGCTGTTGTTCCTGCTTCTTCTACCTCCACTCTCTCTCGCCACTGGAAACCTGGAAGTTGGAAGATGTAAAGAATTCTACATGGGAGAAATAATTATTACCAAATGGTAGTGTTTAGTAAAGGAAGGATTTATTTTATTAAAAATATACTCTTCATTAGAGCACCCTTGACCTTACTTCCCTTTGTTAAAGAGGCTTGTAATTTTAGTTAGGGATTGTGACTAAGGTAAATTGGGGGGGGGGGGCTTTTGTTTTACAAACGTTGAAGCCCATTCTCCCTGACAAGGAATAATTGACACAGATTGTAGATACCAGGTGTGACATTATAGAAAGCAAGTCAGGCCAGCTTGCGATTAAGAAACCTTGAGAATGTTGCTTTACCCTGGTTAATTGCAAATTGCTGTGTCACAGGTGTAACTTACAAAACAGGATGAAGATACATTGCCTGTCCAGTCCAATGAATTGAAACTGATTGTCTTGAAAATGAAAAACATGTTTTCGGCTCAAGCCAAAATCTAGGGTATAAAAGGAGTTGAAAAAGACAATAAATCGGCATCTGTCCTGCTTGCAACGGAGTCAGTGTCTAAGTTTTTCTCTCTTTTGCTGACTCGTCTCTCCTTCAGGAAACCCTGATCTGCTGGAGCTGGCCTCCGGCAGGCCTCAATGTCACCTCCCACTGTGGGGCCTCTGCCCTGGGCCTCCCGACCAAGTCCGCATAATTCAGTTCCATCCTTGGCTTTACAAGTGTGGGCAGTGTCTGGACATGTTCTCTTCTAGAAAGTGCAACAGCTGGGCCACCCCTGCTGTCTCTGTCGGTGCTGTCAGGCTCAGCGGTCAGTTTGAACTCAAGGTGCTGGCAGTAGTTTGGAAAGACAACAGGGGGAGTTCTCCTTGAAGAAGGTGTTCAGAAAACCACAGATTGTTAATGTCCTTCCTGCTCCCCCTTCCCTTCCTGCCAGGTGGCTGGTGTTTCCCTCACCCCCATTTCATTGTTACAAAAATCAATGTGTCCCCACATTGTTTTTCAACCCTTCCTTGCGTTTGGATGGAAGGGTTGTATGCAAGAGACACGAAAGCATTTTCACCGAGAAATGTCTTTATATAACTCAGCCAGAAAGACACATCAACTTAGGAGCTGGGTCCGAAAAACTCCTAAATCTCCAAAAATGTCAGAATGGGTGTTAGGGTATAGACAGTGTGAGGGTAGATGGATAGAGGAGAGGGGAAAGGCACAGGGAGATGCAGCACCGCAGGAGCCGGAGGTGCCACGCTGGAAACCCAAAGATAGAGTAAATACAAATAACTACAACACACAGAGGTGACAGAAGATAAGATTTATTTAACAAAGCTTCACCCTCCACAGACAGGAAGGGGGCCTACACTGTAGGTGAGTGTGGTATCATAGCCTCTCAAAGTCCTGGTTTAAATCCTTTCCTAGGAGATGTTGCAATCAGGTAGAAGGTGACTGCTGTGACTTCCATATCGACCACCTGCGGATGTCTTGGAGAACCTGTCCGCCCACATTATCATAGCCCCTGGAGAAGTGTGTGACAAGGGTACTAACTCTCCTGCACCTTCCTGAACAACTTTCCTTAGAGCTAGGGGAGGGTGCACTTCCCCTTATCTCCTAGGCATTCCCAGTGGGTAGCTTCGGGGGACCCTTGGCTTCCCTATAGATAGCACCCAATACTGGAAGATCAAATCCCCACCTGCTCTCCTTCTGGGCGGTCACAACTTTTGTAATTACAAGTTTCATGACTTTTACAATGCTTGCCCAAAGCATGATGTCCTAGGCCTTGTAAATTCCCTTTACTCTAGGCAAGCTTGATTGCCACTCTGAGATACCTCTGATACCTGGAAGTCTTTCTGAAAAGACAAAGTCGGCAAAGTTAATTTTCCTTCAAGTGTACATTTCTCCAAAAGCATAGCTTCTACTTTCTCATCCTTGTATTAAGATTTAGGAAGAAGAGTAAAGAAAAATGCATTTCCCACTCTCAGCCTGTACTTTCAAGGGGTTTACACAGACTCACTCCTTTTGCCCCGATCATTTATCCAGTGAGAAGTTTGGGGGAAAAAATCAATCTCTTTTTGAGAACAGATGCATTTAGGGAACAATGTCTTACTCAGGTGTGTGTACCAGGAGAAATGTATGGGAAGCACAATCAGTTCACCCATTCATTGCTGCAAAACAAAACTATTGTGGAAAGGCAGACAAAAATCAGTCAACAGCAGAGAGATGCTTTTGAGGTGGGGGATGGGGACCAAGAAGAAAAGGGGTGGGTGGCGAGGTCACAGTCCCTGTGATGTGCTCTCCCCCACCTTGCAGTTTTGAGCAGGGATCATCAGTTAGGAAGGCAATCAGTGGGGATCCCGAAAAAACTGGAATTATCTTTTGGATGGTGGGTCCATTGTAGTGTAGGCTTACCCCACTAGATAGTGTTCTAGGAACCCACTAGCATCAGTGTACCAGATAGTAGTGATGTGAGAGCCTGCGTTCACCTTCAGTGATTTTTTTGTGGAGATTTTTTTAAACATGTTTTCCCATTTCATGATGGGTGATCTACGAGCACACCTGTCCACACCGCACTGAGTGTTCAGCAGTTTTTGACCAAAAACACCAATGGCCCCTGTGTCCCACTCTTCCTATTGACCCTATCTTGTCCCGAGCAATGTTTAATTTATTTCCCCAGATGAAAAAAGTCCTCAAAAGGTTAAATAAAAAACAGCAGAATCACTAAAAGGCATCAAAATGGACAAGTTCAAAAACTGTTTAGAATAGAGAAAAAAGTCAGGCTTGGTGGCTCAGCCTGTAATCCCGCGCCTTTGGGAGGCTGAGGTGAGCGGAT